>NC_026002.2:56827697-57086503 GCF_000442705.2 Elaeis guineensis | reverse complement strand
ATACCTCCATTCCATGGGTAGGTCATTTGTACCTTGAGGTTGTTCTTGAATTTCTTCACCTCTCTCATCTTGTTTGTCTTCTTGTTCCTCGTCCTCTTGATTTGTTGAATCTTTCAGAGTGATCTCCTTGATTCCTCCTATTAGAGGATCTGCATCATCAACACCCTCATTCTTCCTTGAAGGAAGATCGTTAGATTCATCAAAAACAACATGAATGGACTCCTCTACTACTAAAGTTCTTTTGTTAAAAACTCTAAAAGCTTTACTAGTGGAGGAGTAACCAAGAAAGATTGCTTCATCTGATTTTGCATCAAATTTACCAAGTCTTTCTTTACCATTATTTAACACAAAACATCGGCAACCAAAAATATGAAAATATGCAATATTCGGTTTTCTTTCTTTCCAAAGTTCATAGGAGGTTTTCTTTAAAATTTATCTAATCAAAGCACGATTTAAAATGTAACATGCTGTGTTAATTGCTTCCGCCCAAAAATATCTTGGAAGGTTGCTTTCACAAAGCATGGTACGGGCCATTTCTTCTAAGATTCTGTTTTTCCTTTCAACTACCCCATTTTGTTGGGGTGTCCTAGGAGCAGAGAAGTTATGGCCAATTCCATTTTCATCACAAAAGTTTTCAAAGTCTTGATTTTCAAATTCAGTTCCATGATCACTTCGAATATTTTGAATTGAAAATCCTTTTTCATTAGTGACTTTTCGATAAAATTTAGTGAAAATATGAAAAGTTTCATCTTTGTGTGCTAAAAAGAAAACCAAGTAAAACGAGAGTAATCATCTATAATTACAAAACCATATCGTTTTCCTCCTAGACTAGTGGTTCTAGTTGGTCCAAATAAGTCCATATGCAAAAGCTCTAAAGGTCTAGAAGTTGAAACAATATTTTTGGATTTAAATGAAACTCTTGTTTGTTTACCTAGTTGGCATGCATCACAAATTCTATCTTTTTCAAAATTCAGTTTAGGCAAGCCAAGAACTAATTCTTTCTTAATTAATTTTGAAAGAGAGTGCATGCTAATGTGTGCAAGTCTACGATGCCAAAGCCAACTAGTCTCATTAACTTTAGCATTCAAGGATACTAGGCATTGCATGTTTATTTTGGCTAAATCATTTAAATCTACCATATAAACATTGCCATGTCTATGTCCAATAAATTTAATGCCATCGTTAATAGGACTAGTTACAATGCAAACAGATGATTCAAAAAAACTTTATACCCTTTATCACAAAATTGACTAATGCTTAGTAAATTATGCTTTAAACCATTAACTAGCAAAATATTTTCAATATATTTGGAGGGAGTGATACCAATGTTACCTATACCGATGATCTTTCCTTTGTCATTATCTCCAAAGGTGACCATCCCTCCATCCTTAGCATCAAGCGTGATGAATTGTGATTCATCACCAGTCATGTGTCTTGAGCATCCACTGTCAAGATACCATTTCCTGTTTCCTCCTTGAGATGCTAGACACACCTGCAAGCAAAAGTCAAGTTTTTGTTTTAGGTACCCAAGCTTTTTGGATCCTTTTTGGTTAGTCATAATGGTTCCTTTTGGAACCCATATTTTCTTTATAGTTGAGTTTGCAGATTTGTTAAAGAGGCAAGTGTATGACTTATGTCCTATTCTACCACATTTGAAATAAGTAATATTGGTAGATTTGTTACTTAAAGAGTTTACATAAATATTTTTCAGATATTTTTGTTTCTTCAAGGGGTTATAGCCAAGTCCAGCCTTATCATATACGGCTTTTTGATTATCAAGAATCATATTGAGTTTGTTTGAACTTAAGGTGAACTTATCTACTATTAGTTTCAGCTTGGCAATTTCATTCTTTAAGCTTTGATTTTCTTGAAGAAGGTGGATTTTTCAATTGAAAAGTTTTCAGCTTATTTCAGTAAGGATTGATTTTTCAATTTTAGCTCTTTGTTTTCATCCCTAGTTTCTTTAATTCATCAACTAAATCATAGAATGCTTCATGCAATTCTTCAAATGTAAAGTCACTAGGGGTTTCGAAATTACCTCATTTTCGTATGCCATAAGGCACAGGTTGGCTTGTTCGGTTGAGGTTTCCTCATCGGAGCTTGAGTCATCACTCGCACTCCATGTGGCCATCATGGCCTTCTTCTTGAACTTCTTGGGACCTTTCTTCAGTTGTGGACATTCGGATTTGAAGTGTCCCGGCTTCTTGCACTCGTAGCAGATAAGGGGTTGGTCTTTTCTTTTTCTTTGCTTTGTTCCCCTTTTTGAATGCCTCTTTCTCATCTCCTGTTTTCTTTTTCTCAAAAATTTTTGAATCTTCGGGTGATGAGAGCCATCTTTCATCCTGTTCTTCATCTCAGTGTCATCAGTTTCTTCATCAGGAGGAGCTGTGGATTTGAGGGTGATGGTTCTTTTCTTTTTGACTTCTTCCTCTTGATGTTGCTTCATGCTTAGCTCATGAGTCATCAAAGATCCAAGAAGCTCTTCTAGAGGTAGAGTGTTCAAGTCCTTTGCTTCTTGGATGGCAGTCACTTTGGCTTCCCAAGTTCTTGGCAAGGACCTGAGAATCTTTCTTACAAGCTCACTGTTAGTATAGAACTTACCAAGACTCTTTAAACCATTAATGATATCGGTAAAATGAGTAAACATTACAGTTATGGACTCATCATGCTCCATTTTAAACAATTCATATTTATGCACAAGCATGTTTATTTTAGACTCTTTTACTTGATTGGTTCCCTCATGGGTTACTTCTAACTATCCCATATTTCTTTAGTAGAAGAACAAGTAGAAATGCGATTAAATTCGTTTGCATTAAGAGCACAATAAAATACATTCATTGCTTTAGCATTTAATTGGGCCATCTTTTTATCAACCTCATCCCATTCTTTCTCGGGTTTGGTTGATTCCTCACCATCTATAATTTTAGTGGGTGTGTGAGGATCATTCACTATGATACTCCACATATCATAGTCGAGTGCTTGTATGAATATTTTCATCCGAGCTTTCCAATAGGTGTAATTAGACCCATTGAAAAGTGGAGGTCGGTTGGTGGATTGCCCCTCGGCTAGAGAAGTACCGACGTGGGTTGCCATAGATCTTTGGCTCCTTGATTGTTTAGATCAAAGACGGGCTAGAGCACCGGGCTCTGATACCACTTGTTGCCCAGCTATGCAACCCAAGAGGGAGGGTGAATTGGGTTTCTAAAAATTTTAAGCTTAACTAATGACTTATAAAAATGTTTGTCAATAGCAAAATGAATGAGGAGAAAAACCTTAGTTCAAGATTAATTGCCTAAAGCAAGAAGCAAGGAAATAATGAAGAGTTAAAGAGAAGCAATTATGCACACCACAAACACAATGATTTATAGTGGTTCGGTGCCAACCTTGCACCTACATCCACTCTCCAAGCTCCTACTTGGGAATTCCAATCCACTATACTTGTATTCAACCCGAATACAAACGTCGAAAACTCTGACACTAGCTATCCCAAGCTAGTCCACTTATTTTTTGGGTACAAGCCAACCCAATACACTCCGATTCTAGGTTCAGATCAACCTTCCCTTGTTTTGGAACCCCTCCAAAACAAAAACAATTACTCAAAATGAGTAAAACAATTATAGCATAAATAAGTATAAGAAAAGCCCCTTTAATGAGCGAATATAACTTTAAATACACTTTACTCAAGAGAAGAAGTCTCTTTTTGGATTTTCTCAAAGTGGATGGAGAATTGATTGAGCGCTTGAGGAGTTGGTGAGCTTTGATTGATGGCTTCTTGAAGGCTTTAAATGAGCTCTTGATTAGGGGTGAAAAGTTGGTTTGAGAAACCCTTTCTCTTTTGAATGCTCTTGAATGCTCTTCTTTTTCTTTTTAATCTCTTGCTTTCTCTCTTTCTTCTTGTTTCTCTCTTGTATGTTTCCCACCTTTTGAATCCTTTTATAGCTTTAAGAAATAGAGAAAAATATTCTAGGCAGAAAAAGAGCCGTTAGAGCACATTAAATGAGCATTTAAAGTACTTAAAATAGGTTAAAAACTAGCCGTTGCGAAAAAATCCCGTCGCAGGTGTCGACTCATGAGTCGACTCATGCCTCAGGGGTCGACTCATGAGTCGACCTCTGTTGCAACAACCAGAAAATAGGTTTCTGTAACTTTTGGCCTAAAACTGCAGAAGTCGACTCATGAGTCGACTCATGCCTTGAGGATCGACTCATGAGTCGACTCACAGACTGTGCCAAGCCAAAAATTCAGCATGCCAAACTGCTCATTGTGCCATGAGCTGACTCATGAGTCAACTCATGGTTTTCAAACATGCATAACTTCAAAAATACAAGTCCAAAAATAATGAAATTTTTGCCAATAGATCACAAATCTTTTGTTCTACCAAATGATACTATTAAATCAGGGTTTTGGTAAAATTATGATTTTGCCCCTGAAGAGTACAAAGACTTTTTCAAATAAAAAATATTGGTACCCCTTCAATCTGCTTTGTAATCATCAAAATCAATCTAGGAGCAACAGAGAGGACTCATCTCTGATCTGGAGGATGGTGCTACAGGGAAGATCTGTGAGCCTTACTGGATGGGAAAGCAGAGGAGAGTTCAGTTCACCATCAGTACAGCCCGCAGTGCAGCCCCTTTGGAGTTAGTACACACGGATGTGTGGGGACCAGCCCCAGTTTTAGCTAGAAATGGGGCCAGATACTTCATGACCCTGATTGATAATTTTTCAAGGAAACTCTGGATTTACTTCATAAGAGAGAAGTCAGAGGTCTTCACCAAGTTCAAGATCTGGAGAGCTAAGGTGGAGAAGGAGCAGGGGAGGAGCGTGAAGTGTCTGAGGTCAGACATTGGCAGGGAGTACACCAACAGAGAGTTCTAGGACTACTGTGAGGAGTGTGGGATCAGGAGACACTTCTCATTTAAGGGTACTCCATAGTAGAATGGGGTGGTCGAGAGGATGAACAGAATACTTCTGGAAAAGGCACGATGCATGAGGCTGCAGGCAGGGCTTCCCAAAGAGTTTTGGATTGACACAGTAGATGCAGTGGGTTACTTGGTCAATTGGTCACCTCACACCAGGTTGGATGGCAGGCTTCCAAAGAAGGTGTGGTCTGGGAGGATAGTTGGGCTGGGCCATCTACGGGTATTTGGGTGCACGGCCTATGTGCACATTGGAGCTGTTGAGCGGAGCAAGCTAGACGCCAGATCACGCAAGGCGGTGTTTCTAGGCTATCCATGAGGAGTTAAGGGATACAGGCTATGGGATCCCTTGAAAAAGAAGGTCATCATTAGTCGGGATGTGACTTTTGATGAGGAGTCAGTCCTACGGAGGCGAGCAGGCATGGAGGAGCAGGAGGAGGTCCAGCAGGACGCTGCTGGACAGTAAACCTCTTTGATTTTGCCTCTTGTAGGTACTACTGGAGGACATGATATTCAGGTGGAGCACCTACCTAAGGTGTCTCCACAGGTGGAGAGGACTTGGATGGATGATCGAGGTGGAGAGGTCCAGCAGGAGCGAGCTGGATCGAGAACTGATATCGAAGTTGCCCTACACAAGCCCAAGAGGACCATCAGGCAACCAAACCGATATGGCTTCGAGGAGACGCTGTCATATGCCTTGGTGACAATGAATGGAGAATCATATATGTATCAGGAGGCTATTGAGAGCCAGGATAGAGAGCGGTGGGTCCAGGCGATGTCCGAGGAGATGCAGTCTTTCCACCAGAACCAGACGTGGCGATTGGTGCAGTTGCCACAGGGAAAGAGGCCCATTGGCTGCAAATGGGTCTACAGTCGCAAGGACAGAGTGGAGCTGGTTGAGGCCTTGGGACACCAAGGTAGAGATTTTTATGATCCATGTGGTGTGCCCAAGGCCTAGGGGACCAAGGCTAAGGCCAAGGTCCATCATTCATGAGGGCTTCATGGAGGCTCTAGGGCTAGTTGGGCCCTAGGTTGAAAGGCTGTGGGCCTTTCAAGTTCTTGAGGTCTAGGTTATGTGGGCCTCAAGGGACCAACTCTTTATGGGCCAGGTCTGTACCCAGGATAGATGAGATTAGGTCGAGTCATGGGTGTACATGGGCTTGGGTTAACCTAATCTCCCATAGAGTTGGTCAAGGGAGTCTTGGGTTTGGGTCACTTGACCCTGTGTTTATATATATATGTACTGTGTATTGGTTTGATTAAGCCAAGTAATAGACGACTCTTTCTCCCAAGTCTCTCTCTCTCTTCTCCCTCTCTCTCCAGCCATCCTCCATGCCTTAGGAGCAAGAAACCCTAGGGTTTCTTGCCGCCAGGTCCAGATAAGGAAAGAAAGAAGGGAGGCGCTAGCCCCTTCCTCCTTGCAGCTGCCAACCAGATTGCTCCCATCCTCTCTTGCAGTCATCCAAACACCAAGTCCAAGACCACTAGAATCTCTTAAGAAGAGGTTGTTACAAGTCCCTCTCAGATCTGGAGTTAATCTGAGGTTGTTTGAGGCACGGGTGAGATCTCTATCAACAGATCTACAGGAAAGGCTGCAGCAGGACAGATCTATAAGATCTGTCTCTATCTACCTTCTTCCCTATCTAGAATGTCTCAATTTGAGATCTATGAATAGGAGGACCTCGGTCCAGGTCTGATCTGGTTGGGTACTAGATCTTGGATTTTTTAGAGGTGATTTCAGAGGTATTCTTCATCTGGAACGAAAGGCTGACGAAGAAGTCAGCAACCAGACTGATTTTGTCAAGGGCCTTGGATTGAGTCCAGAAGTCTTCAGATCTATTCGTTGCCGGTTCTGCTGCACCCAAGATCCGTGGGAAAAGCCAGGATCGTGCTCCAGTAGTATGGAGGTCCTATTTCTTAGAGATCGAGTCTGCAGCCTATCACGGCCCTATCCACTACAGAGGCGGAATACATCGGGTTGACAGAAGTAGCTAAGGAGGTAATTTGGCTGAAGGGTTTGTTGACGGAGATGGGCCTTACTCAGGAGGCCATTAGAGTGCACTGTGATAGCCAGAGTGCACTTCTATTAGCACAGAACTCAGTCTATCATGCAAGGACAAAGCACATCGACATTCGGTATCATCGGATCAGGGAGCTTGTGGAGGATGGCGAGGTGGAGCTGGTAAAGGTACACACCAAGGAGAATCTAGCTGATGGACTTACGGAGGTACTTCCACGGGACAGCTTTCAGAGATGTGTTGAGTTGATTCGACTGATGAACAGAGTGGAGCTGGTTGAGGCCTTGGGACACCAAGGTGGAGATTGTTGTGATCCAGGTGGTGTGCCCAAGGCCCAGGGGACCAAAGCTAAGGCCAAGGTCCATCGTTCATGAGGGCTTCATGGAGGCTCTAGGGCTAGTTGGGCCCTTGGTTGAAAGGCTGTGGGCCTTTCGGGTTCTTAAGGTCTAGGTTATGTGGGCCTCAAGGGACCAACTCTTTATGGGCCAGATTTGGGCCTAGAATAGGTGAGATTAGGTCGAGTCATGGGTGTACATGGGCTTGGGTTAACCTAATCTCCCATAGAGTTGGTCAAGAGAGTTTTGGGTTTGGGTCACTTGACCCTGTGTTTATATATACATGTACTGTATAGGTTTGATTAAGCCAAGGAAAATAAGAACTCTTTCTCTCAAGTCTCTCTCTCTCTTCTCCCTCTCTCTCCAGCCATTCTCCATGCCCCAGGAGCAAGAAACCCTGGGGTTTCTTGCTGTCAGATCCTAAAAAGGAAAGAAAAGCAAGGAGGTGCTAGCCCCTTCCCCCTTGCAGCCGCCAACCAGATTGCTCCCATCCTCTCTTGCAGCCATCCAAACATCAGGTCCAAGATCTAAAATCTCTTGAGAAGAGGTTGGTACAAGTCCCTCTCAGATTTGGAGTTGATCTGAGGTCATTTGAGGTGCGGGTGAGATCTCCATCAACAGATCTATAGGTAAGGCTGCAGCAGGACAGATCTGTAAGGTCTGTCTCCATCTACCTTCTTCCCTATCTAGAATACCCTGATTCGAGATCTATGAAATGGAAGACTCGGTCAAGGCCTGATCTGGTTGGGCACCAGATCTTGAATTTTTTAGAGGTGATTTCAGAGGTGTTCTTCATCTGGAACGAAAGGCTGACGAAGAAGATAGCAACCAGGCTGATTTCGTCAAGGGCCTTAGATCGAGTCCAGAAGTCTCCAGATCTGTTCGTTGCTGGTTCTACTGCACCCAAGGTCTGTGGGAGGAGCCGGGATCATGCTCCAATAAGTACAACCCATAGTGCAACCCCTCTGGAGTTAGTACACACGGATGTGTGGGGACCAGCTCCAGTTTTAGCTAGGAATGGGGCCAGATACTTCATGACCTTGATTGATGATTTCTCAAGAAAACTCTGGATTTACTTCATGAGAGAGAAGTCTGAGGTCTTCACCAAGTTCAAAATCTGGAGAGCTGAGGTGGAGAAGGAGCAGGGGAGGAGCGTGAAGTGTCTGAGGTCAGACAATGGTGGGGAGTACACCAGCAGAGAGTTCCAGAACTACTGTGAGGAGTGTGAGATTAGGAGACACTTCTCAGTTAAGGAGACTCCACAGCAGAATGGGGTGGCCGAGAGGATGAACAGAACACTTCTGGAAAAGGCACGATGCATGAGGCTGCAAGCAGTGCTTCCAAAGGTATTTTTGGTTGACACAGTTGACGCAGCCGATTACTTGGTCAATCAATCACCTCACACCAGGTTGGATGGCAGGCTTCTAGAGGAGGTGTGGTCTGGGAGGACAGTTGGGCTGTGCCATCTATGGGTATTTGGGTGCACAGCCTATGTGCACATTGGAGCTGGTGAGCGGAGCAAGCTAGATGCCAGATCACGCAAGACGGTGTTTCTAGGCTATCCGCGAGGAGTTAAGGGATACAGGCTGTGGGATCCCTTGGAAAAGAAGGTCATCATTAGTTAGGATGTGACTTTTGATGAGGAGTGAGTCCTACGGAGGCGAGCAGGCATGGAGGAGCAGGAGGAGGTCTAGTAGGGTGCTACTGGACAGCTTACCTCTTTGATTTTGCCTCTTGCAAGTACTACGGGAGGACATGACATTCAGGTGGAGAACCTACCTAAGGTGTCTCCACAGGTGGAGAGAACTCGGACGGATGATCGAGGCAGAGAGGTCCAGCAGGAGTGAGCTAGACCGAGGACTGATATCGGTGTTGCCCTACACAAGCCCATGAGGACCATCAGGCAACCGAACCGATATTGCTTCGAGGAGATGCTGTCATATGCCCTGGCGATAGTGAATGGAGATCCATATACATATCAGGAGGCTATTGAGAGCTAGGACAGAGAGTGGTGGGTCCAGATGATGTCCAAGGAGATGCAGTCTCTCCACCAGAACCAGACATGGCGATTGGTGCAGTTGCCACAGGGGAAGAGGCCCGTTGGTTGCAAATGGGTCTACAGTCGCAAGGAAGGGCCTTCAGAGCAGGGAGGTATCAGATTCAAGATGAGGTTAGTGGCCAAGGGATACTCCCAGAAGGAAGACATCGACTTCAGCGAGGTCTTTTCTCCCGTCGTCAGACATACTTCCATCAGAGTGTTGCTGAGCATTGTAGTTACTTAGGATTTAGAGCTGGAGCAGATGGATGTCAAGATGGTGTTCCTCCATGGGCATTTGGAGGAGAGGATTTACATGGAGCAGCCACCCAATTTCAGGGATTCAAGATCAGAGAGAAAGGTTTGTTTGTTGCAGAAGTTGCTGTACGGGCTGAAGCAGTCGTCGAGGCAATGGTACAAACAGTTTGACTCCTATGTGCGTAGCATTGGACTTTTCAGGTATGAGTTTGATCCCTGTGTTTATGTTCAATCTCTTGAGGATGGTTCTAGGGTGTTCTTACTCTTGTATGTGGATGGCATGCTTATAGCATGCAAGAGTAGGAAGGTTGTGCAGGATCTGAAGGCATCCTTATCTCGGAAGTTTGAGATGAAGGATTTGAGCCCTGCAAGGAAGATCCTAGGCATGGAGATTTTCAGAGACCGAGCCTGGAGGGTGCTGCATCTATCTCAGGGGGGCTACATACAGAAGGTCTTAGAGAGGTTCGGGGTGAAGGGAGCAAAGTCGGTGGAGCTGCCACTTGCTGGTCACTTCAGACTCTCGAAGTGCATGGCACCACAGACTGAGGTGGAGGCTCAGGAGATGGAGACGGTCCCTTATGCTTCAGGAGTTGGGAGCTTGATGTATGCGATGGTCTGTTGTATGTCAGACATCGCTTATGCAGTGAGTCAAGTTAGCAGGTTCATGGCGCAGCCTGGCAGGGAGCACTGGAGAGCTCTGAAGTGGATATTCAGATACCTAGCAGGTTCAGTTGGAGTTGGCATCTGCTACGGACAGCGAGGAGGTGCAGTGGGATACTCTAACATGTTCAGGGAGGCTCAGGGGCTGATTGGCGATTATGTAGATGCAGACTTCCGTGGAGATGTGGATACCTGGAGGTCTACGACAGGCTTCATCTTTAGCCTGTATGGAGGTTCTATTTTTTGGAGATCGATTCTGCAGCCTATCATGGCCCTATCCACTATAGAGGCATAGTACATCGGGCTGACAGAAGCAGCTAAGGAGATAATTTGGCTGAAGGATTTGTTGACGGAGATGGGCCTTACTCAGGAGGCCATTAGAGTGCACTGTGACAGCCAGAGTGCACTTATACTAGAATGAAACTCAGTCTATCATGAAAGGACAAAGCACATCGACATTCGATATCATCGGATCAGGGAGCTTGTGGAGGATGGCGAGTTGGAGCTGGTAAAGGTACACACCAAGGAGAACCCAGCTGATGCACTTACGAAGGTACTTCCATGGGACAGCTTTCAGAGATGTGTTGAGCTGATTCGACTGATGGACAGAGTGGAGCTGGTTGAGGCCTTGGGACACCAAGGTGGAGATTGTTGTGATCCAGGTGGTGTGCCCAAAGCCCAGGGGACCAAGGCTAAGGCCAAGGTCCATCATTCATGAGGGCTTCATGGAGACTCTAGGGCTAGTTGGGCCCTAGGTTGAAAGGCCGTGGGCCTTTCGGGTTCTTGAGGTCTAGGTTATGTGGGCCTCAAGAGAGCAACTCTTTATGGGCCAGGTCTGGGCCCAGGATAGGTGAAATTAGATCGAGTCATGGGTGTACATGGACTTGGGTTAACCTAATCTCCCATAGAGTTGGTCAAGAGAGTTTTGGGTTTGGGTCACTAGACCCTGTGTTTATATATACATGTACTTGTATAGATTTGATTAAGCCAAAGAATACAGATACTATTTCTCCCAAGTCTCTCTCTCTCTTCTCCCTCTCTCTCCAGCCATTCTCCATGCCCCATATGCAAGAAACCCTAGGGTTTCTTGCCGCCAGGTCCCAAAAAGGAAAGAAAAGAAGGGGAGGCGCTAGCCCCCTCCCCATTTGTGCCGCCAACTCCTTTCCCTCTCCCTTTCTTGCAGCCATCCAAACATCAGGTCCAGGACCTGAAATCTCTTAAGAAGAGGTTGGTACAAGTTTCTCTCAGATCTGGAGTTGATCTGAGGTCGTTTGAGGTGCGGGTGAGATCTCCATCAACAGATCTACAGGAAAGGCAGCAGCAGGACAGATCTACAAAGTCTGTCTCCATCTACCTTTTTTTCTATCTAGAATGCCCCGATTCAAGATCTATAAATTGGAAGACCTTGGTCCAGGCCTGATATGGTTGGGTACCAGATCTTAAATTTTTTAGAGGTGATTTCAGAGGCATTCTTCATCTGAAACGAAAGGCTGACGAAGAAAACAACAACCAGACTGATTTTGTCAAGGGCCTTTGATCGAGTCCAGAAGTCTCCAGATTTGTTCGTTGCTGGCTCCGCTGCACCCAAAATCCGTGGGAGGGGTCGGGATCATGTTCCAACAGTATGCCATAACAGTGTCTCCACACTCTTTGTTTAAGAGAAAAATCAACTCATATGACACACAATGACCTATACTTGATATTGCTATCGTCCTATTAATAGTATATCATTTGGTCACAAATATTTTTAAGGACTAAATGATAAATCTTCTTTTATCGATTAATTATAGTCCTAAGAACTTCATTACAACACAGGAGTTCAAAGATGGATAATTTATAATAAAAAATATCAAATAATTTTTATTAATAAAAATTCATATATAATTTACAAGAATGAGCACAATCGTTAACAAACTGACGATTGATTTTGAGACACATTTTCCAACAACTCTCACTTGGACTAAAGCCAATCAGTACAGTATTGTATATCCATCTTCAACTTGTGATTATTGAGCTCCTTGATTTTGAGAGCTTTAGTAAATGGATCGACTAGGTTCTCTTTTTCGTCCATTTTCTGAAGGTCGACATCACCTTGATCCATGATATCTCGAATAAGGTGATAGCAGCACAGAGTATGTTTGGCTTGAGCAATGGCTCCAGTGTTGTCACAGTATAACAAGACAAGGCCATTAACAGAGGGTGCCACTCCGAGCTCGTTGATGAACTTTCGCAACCATACAGCTTTCTTTGCAGTATCGAATGCCACGATATACTCCGCTTCGCAAATAGAGTCAGCCACAGTATGCTGCTTGAAACTTTTTTAGTAGATCACTCTACCATTTAGGATAAAAGTATAATCTGACACACTCTTGCTATCGTCATGGTCTGATTGAAAGCTGGAGTCGGTGAATCTCACTAGTTTCAATTTAGTTTCACAATACACAAGCCACTAGACCTTAGTATTTCTCAAATATTTAAGAATGATCTTTATGATCTTTCAGTGATTCTCTCCTAGATCAGACTGGTATCTACTCACTACCCCTAGTGAGTATATCACGTCTGATCTCGTACATGTCATGGCGTACATAATAGAATCAATTGTCAAAGTATATAAAACTCTACTCATACACTTTCTCCCTTGAGGAGTTATCGGACAATCCTTCTTCGAGAGAAAAATTTTATGGCCTATCGAAAGATAATCTTTTTTGAAATTTTTCATACTGAACCATTTCAGCATAGTGTCTATGTACGTAAATTTGGAGAGCCTGAGCAGCCTCTTAGATCTATCTCTATAGGTCTTCATCCTTAGGATGTAGGCTGCTTCTCTCAGATCTTTCATAGAGAATTATGACGATAGCCACACTTTTATTTTCTGTAATGCAGGGATATCATTTTCGATTAAGAGAATGTCATCCACATACAAAATAAGAAATACAATTATTAAACTATTAGCCTACTATATATGCAGGGTTCTTCTCTGTTCCTAACGAAGCCATATGTTCTGATCACCTTATCAAAACATATGTTCCAACTCCAAGATGCTTCAATCAATAAATGGATCTTTGAAGCTTGTATACCTCGGACTCGTCTGTGGATGTAAACCCTTCAGATTATATCATATACACTTTTTCATTCAGCTCTCCATTTAGAAAAACTATCTTTACATTCATTTGCCAGACTTCATAGTCCAAGTATGCTGCTATCGCAAGTATAATCCAAATAGACTTGAGCATTACCATAGGAGAAAATATCTCATCATAGTCAATATCATAACGCTAACGATAACCCTTGATAACCAAATAAGTTTTATAGATTTCCACCTTTCTATCTGCATCTCTCTTTCTTTTGAAAATTCACTTACACCCTATGGGTTTAACCCTTTCAGATAGGTCAACTAATGTCCATACATCATTGACCTTCATAGACTCTATTTTGGATATCATAGCTTCAAGCTATTTAATAGAGTCGGATCTCTACATCACATCCATATAGGTGATCGGATCCTCATCATTCTCATCGAGTTCAATAAGATCTCCATCCTGGATCAAAAAATGTAAGTATCTATCCAACTGACGTGGTACTCTATTGGATCACCTTAAGGATGTTTGTGTATTGGGTTTCAAGTTTGATCTCATCAAATCTGATTCAGATTCAATCATTAGTGTCGGTTCTTCTATCTGTTGAACTTCGTTAAGCTTGATTTTAGAGGCACTTATTCTTTTACTGAGAAATTTTTTTCTAAAAAGTGTGCCTAATTGCTGACAAATATCTTTTGTTCAGTAGGCAGGTAAAAATAAAATCTCTTCATTTCCTTGGGATACCCTATAAAATTATATTTATCAGGTCTAGGACTGAGCTTGTCAGTTTGTAATTATTTAACATAAGTCGAACACCCTCAGACCCTAAAGTAAGAGAGATTTGGTCTACGTCTTGACCATATCTTATATGATGTCTTACTAACTGATTTACTTGAAATATTATTGAGCACAAGATAGATTGTTTCAAGTGCATATCCTTAAAAGAAGATTGGTAGAGTTGTAAACTCCATCATGGATCAAACCATGTCTAACAAAGTTTGATTCCTCCTTTCCGAGATATCATTATGCTGTGGTATCCCTAGAGGGGTCCATTGAGAGAGAATCTTATTCTCTCCTAGATATGTTAGAAATTCACTGAAAAGGTATGCACCCCCTCAATCAAATCAAAGAGTTTTAATATTTTTTTTAATTTATTTCTCTACTTCATTAGGAATCGTTTCAACATTTCAAATGATTCAGACTTATATTTCACCAAGTAGACGTACCTATACCTAGATAGATCGCTTGTAAATGTAATGAAATAGCTATACCCTCCTCTAGCACATATGCTCATGGGTCCACATATATCAGTATGTATCAGACCCAGTACATTACTGGCTCGTTCATCTTTTTCAGTAAAAAATGACTTGGTCATCTTTTCAAGTAAATAAGACTCACAGATAGATAATGAATCATAATCATTTTTATCAAGAATCTCTTTTTGAGCTAACCTGTTTATCTTATTCTTATTAATATGACCTAGCCTACAATATCAATAGTAGGCATCTGTGACATCATCTATTATAGGATGTTTATTAGAAATGTACATTATATTAGGCCTAGATACAACATAGATATTATTATTCAACTGTTCACGCAAAATTGTAGCACCATTCAAAATAATATCATAATTTTTTTTATTAATATTTTAAAATTAGACTTAGCCAAAAGGCCTACAAAAATAACGTAAAAAAAAAATTAGGACAGTAATGACACTTATTGAGAATAATATAATGAGACTCGAATACAAGCTTGATGATTTCTAAAGCTAGAAGTGGAACTGATCTTCTATCTCCGATGTTCAGGAATCTCTCGCCATCTCCAAATCTCTTAGTGACCTGAAGATCCTGCAATGAATTGTAAATTTTAATAAGGCTATCAGTATCCAATACCCAGGTCATTGCATCAAAAAAGAGAAGTTACAAGGTGTTATTACATAAGTATCTTGTCCAACAACTGATTGTTTCTTCTTCTTTGGTCTGATCGGGTTGAGGAAAGTGATATATTGAGAATAGTTTCTCTTCCAATGATCCTACTTCTTGCAAAAGAAGTACTCCGTCTGACTTTAATCAGTCTTGAACTTAGATTTCTGGGATTGACTCCCAGCACTTGGCACCTTTTTATTCTTCTTCTTTTTTTCTTTCTTAAAAGGATGACGACTATCTGAAGAAGATTCTCCTACTACATTCACCATCTCCTTATGAAATTGGTGATCCTTCTCAAAAGTTTGTAACAACCTCAATAGACTGTGGTAGTTGACTACAAGCTTCGTCATTCTAAAATGACTGAGAAACGATAGGTAGAGCTTGGATAGGGAGTTCAGGATTGCATTTTTTCCTAGCTATTTATGCAAAGGAAAGCCGAGCTTGCTTAGTTTTTCGATCTACTCGATCATGTATAATACATAATCGGTGATAGATGCACCCTCCCTCATCCGAGTGTTGAAACGACGTAACTAGTCTTGTGCCACTCAACGTCGTCGGGAGTGTCAAAGGATTCTCTCAACACTTGGAGTATTTTCTCTGACTGAGCCTTTTCGAATTTTTAACTAAATTCATCATTCGTAGAGGCTTGCATAATGCAATGAACCATGGTGTAGTCATTGAGCTACTTCAAATAAATATCTCAGACCGCACTTCAGGCATTGGGAGTAGGCTCCTCAAGTACCGGATCCATAATCACATATAAGATCCGCTCGTGCTCCAGGACAATCTTGAGCTTTCGATATCAGTTATCAAAATTTAGTCCGATCAATTTTTCACTGTCCAACAATGATCGGAGTGATAAGTTTGAGGTCATATCTGCACACACAAAAAAAAATTAAAATCTAATTAGTATATTATTTTATTAATCCTAATGATATGAATTTTAGTCTAAAGATCTTTTCACTATTTTATACGAATTGATAGCCTTTACCTCCAATTCGATGAATTATTTTAAGTTTTTAGCAGGTACTAAAATTCACATAGACTACATAAAAGCCTGAGGATGTCTCGATCAACCCATATGCACCTATGGATGGATTTTCAATCAATTATTTTTTCAAACAACTTCTAGTAATTAATTTAGTCTCAAATTTTATTTCAGTAGGTGATGGGCCTCCACTGAAAGTCTCGATTAGATCAAACCATTAACTTGAACCTACTCAGTGATTCTAGCCAAAGAATGATCAGGCCTAAGGATGGCTCGATCAATCCAACTATTCATCAGATAGTACAATAGAGTTATTATATGATGAATGATAATTCCATCATTCAGAGAGAACACCAGATAAATGGTGCCTGCAATGTCAATCATAAATAATGGACCTATTACCATTCATCTTAATGGGAGGCTATGATCTAGTTATCACCATAACCAGCTCATTTTAAAGACCTAATAATTTAAAAAATTTAAAATTTTGAGAAGAAAGAAGAAGAGATCAATTAACAGATCACAATCCTCCCACTGACTTTATCAAGTCACTGAATCAGGTTAGGATCATGTTGATTGAACTGGCACCTAGATCAGTCACACTGATCAATCTTAATGGCATGGGCTAACTTGAATCACTTAGCGATCTAATCAAAATATAATTCACCAAATTGGTCAGATAAGTGAGATCAGTGGAAGGATCCACCAAGCTTGCCTTAGACACCATCAAAATAACCAGATAAGCTGCTCCCAATTAAAAACCACCAATCGAAATACCAAATTTACCTTAGATACCAATTGGTTAATCAGTTCCAATTTGACCAACCTAATTATTCAAGTTTAACCACTGAGCCACAATCAAGGTCTATTTGGTCTAATCAAAGATATGGAATTGACCATCTACAATTATTGTATTAGAAAAATTCTGATTAATCTAATCAATATTTGGTTAGATTTAATCAATTTCTCTACATGATCAATCAATTTTTTGATTCTAACCTTAGGTCTAACCCAATTAAGCTAACCCATGCCTCATATTTATGCAATGTCATTAGATCTCAAATCATAATTCTAGATCTAACTAATTTAACACTTAATTCTTAATTAAATTTTTGCATCAACATGGTTAAGGTTTTGAAATAATTTTTATGTAAATTTTTTATATTAAATCATAAAATTTTTTAGATCAAATTTAAAATTTTTATGATTTTAAATTAAAATAATTTTGATTAATCAAGATTAGATGTAACTAATTTTTTCATAATTTGCATCACATACAACAACACCTAGGGTTTCAAGATCTAGAATTTTTGAAGCAAGTAAGTTTTTCTCCTTTCACTTTCTTCTTCATGGGACCTCACAGTGGCACCCCTACACGCCATGAAGAGCATCCCATTGAATGAAAAGAGAGGATCATGTAACCCTACTTGCTTCTATGATCGGACGGCCTGGTGATTATCCAATCCGAGTACTTTACTACTTAGAACATCTAATCTAACTTGATAATAATCAAATCTAAAAATAAATTTTTTAGATCTAATTTAAATCATAAATAATTAGATCTAATATCATAAAATCAAATCTAAAGACATAATTAATCATATAAAAATTATCATGCTCTGATACCAATTGAACAAAATATGTAGTAGTGTTATGCATGTAATTTTAAAATTTTTATGCAGCAGAAAGAAAAGATTAAACAATTTAATCTTAATCATATGCATAAGATCTAAACTAAACTACCATGTCATGAACTATGATATGAAAAATAAGTACTTTAGATCTAAAAATAAAAAATCACATCGATCAAATCGATACTGAAATCTTAGATCTAACTATTAGATCTAACAATATGATCAAGACAGGTTAGAAATATTTACCAAACTAATTAGATCTTGATCTCCTCTGATCCAATGCTTGGAGAGGATATTTCTCAGGTAACTCATAGCCACACGAAGTCATCTGGTCTCTACAGAAAATTCACATGAAGATTGGCGCAGATCAAGGGCTTGGAGGTGCTAGCCTGCAAGCACCTTCGATGGCTGATCTCTTCTTTCTTCTTCAAACACCTTGGATATTCTAAAGCAATGAGATATCTAAAGGAGGAAGAGAGGAAGAGGAGGAGAGGCTCTGAAAATAAAAACACTAGCAAGGAAAAAAGATATGTGATGCCAAAGAGGAGGAGCCACCCTTTTACAGACTTGGAATTAGGGTTTTCATCCAAGAGAGGGTGCCATAATCTCCATGCCAAAACACTTTTGGCATCCCAAAAAATTCCAAAAAAAGCTCCTTGGCATGGAGAAGGATTTTGATATCTCACATGCCCAAGAATTTTTCAAGAAAAATAAAGAAAAAAATAATATGGCTCATCAACTATTGTCGCCCACCCTTATTGGATCCACTTTTTTGATGCCAAATGGCTCAAGCCAATTCTAATTTGGTGTGGAGAAATTGGTATGGGTTAAAGTGTGGCACAAGAGATAAAGATAGAGTCTCAATCGATTGGGACTCTTCATTTCTAATCTAATTCTAATCCAAATCAAATTTGGATTGAATTCGATGATAGAAATGGACCTAATCTAATTAGAAACCTAATTATCTCAATAAATTTCTAACCTAATTAGGAATTAGCTGAGTCCAAACTCTAATCGAATCAGGATTAAATTTTTCTTGTAATCAGGCTTGATCATATCAAACCCAATCTGAATCGAACTGAATCTAATTCAATTAGACTTGATCCAAAGCTCTTTACTTTATTAAATTAAGTCAATTAGTAATATAATTACTAATTAATTCTCTATTAATAGTAGAGTCTCAGTCCCAATGAGACTCTTCTCTAGAGTTCCAGTCCCAGTGGGACTCCTCATCAGAGTCACAATCTAATTGGACTCTTCGCCATTAGATCTGACCAAATCTTTTAATATGTATGACCCTATAGATTCGAACCTAAGTCGGTAGTATAGGAACAACTTTCTATACCAATCGATGAAACCATCTAGCAATGGTGACCCAACATCTGGATAGGTCGAAGTATTACAAAGCAATATTTTAAAACCTACCGGCATATGGTTACCGTATAATTCATCCCTTTGATCCAAATGCTCATGGTGACCTAGGATTTAACTGTCAATTCTAATTTAATCGATCACACTATATTTCAACCTTTCAAATCTATCACATAGATTATCTTGATCAAGATTTTACTGAATTAAAATACACTGATGCATATCTCCTACTAATTTAGAGGGATCAATTCCATCTTGACTCACACACCGACTTGATAAGTACTAGACCGCACCCAGTGTTCTTCCATCACTAAGTTAGAAACTCAGATGGTCTGATACTAAAGTACAGTGAGTTGTTTACAAGTCACCGTGGTAATCTCAGATCTAAGGGATACTTATATCCATACCCTTTATGAGCTACTTTGATAGCAGAGTCTTGATAAATGATCATGTTCAATGCGAATGTACTCCTACAATCCATCTACATGCTATAACAGTGTCTTCACACTCCTTGGTTAAGAGAAAAACCAACTCATATAGCATACAATGATCTATACTTGATATTACTATTGTCCTATTAATATCATATCATTTAGTCATGAATATTTTTAAGAACTAAATGACATATCCTCTTTTATCGATTAATTATAATCCTCAGCACTTTATTACAACATAGGAGTTCAAAGATGGATAATTTATAATAAAAAATATCAAATAATTTATATTAATAAAAAATTTATATATAATTGATAAGAATGAGCACAATCATCAACAGACTGATGATTGATTTTGAGATATATTTTCCAATACTACTCTCTTTCAGATTCAAATTTGAAGAAAAAAATTATGAAATAGATATGTGAACTGATCAAATCTTTAATTTCAGTATAAAATTCAGCATGTGTTCAATTTTAGCATATGAAATAGATTCTTGTGTTCTATGTTTTATGCATGCATGATTAAAATCAAAAAAAAAATTAATCTTTTATTCCACTACATTATTTAAAAAAATTTAAAATATACATGCATGCCCTGACATGAAATTTCAACAATCAGATCGAAACTTCTAATGTGTGTGATCCATAAGTTCAAACTTAAGTCGGTAGTATAGAAATAAATTTTTATACTAATCGATGTAACTATCTAGCAATAAGAATCAACGTCTGGATAAGATGAATGATTATAAAGCAACATTCAAGAACCTACTGGCATATAGTTACCATATAATTCATCTCTTTGACCCTAATCTCAAGGTGACCTAGGGTTTAACTATCAACCCTAAAATATTCAACCATATTTATGCTTCAATCTTTTAAATCTATCTCATAGATTATTTTGATCAAAATTTTACTAAATTAAAATATACTGATGCATTAACTCCTACTAATTCAGAAGGATCAATCCCATCTTGACTTACGCACCGACTTGACAAGTATTTGACTGTATCCAGAAACCTTTCATCACTGAATTAAAAATTCAGATAGTCTGATACTAAAGTACAGTGAGTTGTTTGCAAGTCACCGTGGTGATCTCAGGTTGGAGGGATACTTATATCCATACCCTTCGCGAGCTACTCTTGACAGCAGAGTGCTCCACAAATGATCACGTTCGGTGCGAATATACTCCTACATTCTACCTGTATACCATACCAGTATCTCCATACTCCTTAGTTAAGAAGACAACCAACACATATGGTACACAATGGCCTACACTTGATATCACTATCATCCTATTAATAGCATATCATTTGGTCGCAAACACGCTTAAGGACTTAAATGATAAATCCTTCTTTATCGATTGAATATAGTTCTAAGGACTTCATCACGATACAGGAGTTTTAAGTATGGACAAAATATGATAAAAAAAAGATCAAATAATATTTATTAATAACATGCAATATAATGTACAAATATGAGCACAACCATTAATAAATTGATGATTGGATTTGGGATATAATTTTTAATAACTCCCACTTGGACTAAAGCTAATCGGTACAGTATCATATATTCATCTTCGACTTATGATCATCAAACTCCTTGACTCTGGGAGCTTTAGTAAATGGATCGATCAGATTCTCTTTTTCATCGATCTTCTGAAGGTCGACGTCACCTCGATCCACAAACTCCCAGATAAGATAGTAGCAGTGCAGAATATACTTGGTGTGCTGATGGGACTTCGGCTCTTTGGCCTGAGCAATGGCTCCAGTGCTGTCGTAGTACAACAGGACAGGGCCATCAATGGAGGGTGCCACTCCAAGCTTATCGATGAACTTTTGCAACCACACAACTTTCTTTACAGCATCAAATACCACGATATACTCTGCCTTATAGACAGAGTCTGCCACGGTATGCTGCTTGAAATATTTTCAATAGATTGCTCTGCTGTTTAGGATAAAATTATATTCCGACATGCTCTTGCTATCATCGTGGTCTGACTAAAAGTTAGAGTTGGTGAACTCCACTAGTTTCAAATCAGATTCTCCATAAATAAACCACTAGTCCACCACTAGTCCTTAGTATTTCTCAAATACTTAAGGATGATCTTCACGACCTTCTAGTAATTTTCTCCTGGATCAGACTTGTATCTGCTCACTACCCTTAGTGAGTATGTCACGTCTGATCTGGTTAATGTCATGACGTACATTATGGAATCCACTGCTGAAGCATATAAAATTCTATTCATATGCCCTCTCTCTTGAGGAGTTATCAGATAGTCCCTCTTTGAGAGAGAAATTCTATGGCCTATCGGGAGATAGCCTTTCTTAGAATTCTTCATGCTGAACCGTTTTAGCATGGTATCTATGTACGTGGATTAGGACAATCCAAGCAATCTTTTTGATCTATTTCTATAGATGTTCATCCCAAGGATGTAGGATGCTTTTCTCAAGTCCTTCATAGAGAACTGAGATGATAACCAAATCTTTATTCCTTATAACGCAGAGATATCATTTTCAATTAAAAGAATGTCATTCACATACAGAATAAGAAATACAACCATAGAGTTGTTAACCCATTTATAAATATAAGATTCTTCTTCGTTTCTAACAAAGTCATACGTTCTGATCACCTTATCAAAATGTAAGTTACAACTTTGAGATGCCAACTTTAATCTATAGATAGATCTCTGAAGCTTGCACACCTTAGACTTATTTGTGGATGTGAAATCTTCAGACTGTATTATATACACCTTTTCTTTCAGCTCTCTATTAAGAAAAGTTATTTTCACATCCATTTGCCAGATTTCATAGTCCATATGTGCTGCTATCGCAAGCATAATCTGAATGAATTTGAACCTTACCATAGAAAAAAATATCTCATTATAGTCAATACTATAATGCTGATGATAATCCTTGACAACTAGATGGGCTTTATAGGTCTCCACCTTTTCGTCTGCGCCCCTCTTTCTTTTGAAGATCCACTTACACCCTATAGGTTTAACCCCTTCAGATGGGTCAACTAATGTCCACACATCATTGACCTTCATGGACTCTATTTCGAACTTCATGGCTTCAAGCCATTTATTAGAGTTGGACTTTTGTATTGCATTCATATAGGTAATCGGATCCTCATTATTCTCATCAAGTTCTACAGGATCTCCATCTCGGATCAAGAAACCATAATATCTATCTGGTTGATGCGATATTCTATCAGATTTTCTTAATAGTGCCTCTATAACAGGATTTGGATTTGATACCATCAAATTCTGTTGCCCAGCTATGCAACCCAAGAGGGGGGGATGAATTGGGTTTCTAAAAATTTTAAGCCCAACAGATTACTTATGAAGAACAAAACAAAGTCTTTAAATCAATATTAATTACCTAAAGCAGTATTGCAAGGATATAATAAAGAAATAAGATAAAGCGATAAAGCACACCACAAACACAAGGATTTATAGTGGTTCGGTGCTAACCTTGCACCTACATCCACTCCCCAAGATCCTACTTGGGAATTTCTATCCACTATCCTTTGTATTCAACCCGAATACAAAACGTTGGAAACTCCGACACTAGCTATCCCAAGCTAGATCACTTATTTCTCGGGTACAAGTAAACCCAAAACACTCCGATTTCAGGTTCGGATCAACCTTTCCTTGTTTTGGAAATCCTCCAAAAATAAGAACAAAAACTCACAAAGAGTTAGAAAATTTTGAGCACAGATTAATACAATAACAGCTCCTTAAATGAGCGAATATAACAATAAAAGCTTTACTCAAATGAAGAACCCCTTTTTCGAATTTTCTCAAAGTAGATGAACGCTTGAATGCTTGAGAAGAGGTTGATTGTTGATTGAAGATCTCTTGAAAGCTTTGAACGATCTCTAGATCAAGGTTGAAACAATAGGCGTGAAGAATTCTCTCCTTGAAAGCTCTTGCTTTTCTCTTTCACACTCTCTCTGGTATATTGTGGATCCTCTCTCTTTTTCTTTTTGGATTTTTCGTTGATCTCAGGCTTTTTCTTGCAAATTTTGGATCCTCTCTTCTGTTCTTCTCTCTTTGATCTGCCGATTGATCTTCTTCTTCACTTATGTTTCTCTCCAATTTGATCTGCTATTTAAACTGTAATTTCTTTCACCATTTCAAGCATTTTGTAGCATTAGAAGCAAGAGAAAACAATTTAGGTAGATAAAGAGCCGTTAGAGCAATTTTAGGAAGCATAAATGGTAATTAAAATGGGCAAAAAAATAGCCGTTGCTGATATTTTCCGTCGCAGGGGTCGACTCATGAGTCGACTCATGCATCAGGAGTCGACTCATGAGTCGACTTCTGTTGCACAGACCAGAAGGTCTGATTTCTGGATTTTTCGGCTCAAATCAGCAGAGGTCGACTCATGAGTCGACTCATGCCTTGTGGGTCGACTCATGAGTCGACTCACAGGTCGTGCCAAGTCAAAAATCCAACGTGCCATGGAAATTTTTTGCGTGCCAATCAGCTCACAGTGCCATGAGTTGACTCATGAGTCGACTCATGCACTTCAAACCTTCATAACTTCAAAAATATAAGTCCAAATATAATGAAATTTTCACCAATAGTTTACAAATCATTTGTTCTATCAAATGATACTATCAAATCAGAATTTTAGTGAAATTATGATTTTGCCCTTGAAGAGCATAAGGACTTTTTTATTTTAAAATTATTTGTATCCCTTCAATCTGCTTTGTAATCATCAAAATCAATCTAGGAGCAACAATCTCCCCCTTTTTGATGATGACAAAATATTTGAATAAAAATATTTATGTTAATGCATTAATTTCAAAAGAATCCATTATAGGTGTATATGCTTGAAAAGAGTATGATTCTTTTGGCATGTAATATAAATGCAAAAATAGTTTGTCCATTTTCTTAAAGATTTGAAAAGGGTATTAGATCATTTTGAGTTTAAGATATATCAGAGCAAGAGAAGATAAATAACTTTTGCAATGTATCAGAGCAAGAAAAATAATTTTTACAATGATATCAGAAAAGATTTTACAATGTATCAGAGCAAGAAAATAATTTTTACAATGATATCAAAAAAGATTTTACAATGTATCAGAGCAAAAAAATTTTATAATATATCTGAGAAAATTTCACACTGTATTAGAGCAAATGTCAGAGAAAATTTCACACTGTATCAGAGCAAATGTTATAATATATCAGAGAAACTTTCTCACTGTATCAGATCAAATTTTATCATGTATCAGAGCAAGTTAAAAGAAATTTTAGGGTGTATCAGAGTAAATCAAATTTCTTAAGTTGTATCAAGGTAAATAAAGTTTCAAAAGATGTATCAGAGCAAGTTTGAATTTTGAAATATATCAGAGCATAAAAAAAATACTTATTTGCATTGTACTTATGATTTTGCTTTTGATGGATGGCTTTTTGTTTAAGTTCTGTCTGATACCAAATTTCGATACCAAATTTCTCAAAGTTTTGTTTAATTTCTCCAATATTTGTTTCCCAATATAATTTTTTTAATCTTCCAATTTTTATTTAATTTCTCAAGTTTGGTTTAATCTTTCAATTCTTGTTTTTGTTTAATTTCTTCAGTTTGGTTTAATCTTTCAATCTTTGTTTTTCTTTAATTTCTCCAGTTTGGTTTAATCTTTCAATCTTTGTTTTTCTTTAATTTCTCTCCCTTTTTCTCATAATTTAGGGTTTTGCTTTTTTTTTTTTTTTAATTTTTGTTTTTGTTTAATTTCTCCCCCTTTTTGACATCATCAAATATAGTTAACTCTTCCTTTTTCTGAAACATTCTTTAATTTTCTTCTCCTTTAGAGTTTTTCACAGATGTTTGCTCCCCCTTAATATAGCAATTATCAACAGCAAACAATAACAAGGAGAAGATAATATTTCCACAAGAAGAAAATATATAACCAAAATATGATCGATATCATTACAAAGAGGTAGAAATATAGGTAAAGGATGATTCCATTAATATCATAATTGTTTCAATACATAAAATTCAACCAGCTAAATGTTAATACATGGCCCCAAGGTATAGATCCTAGAACAAGACACTAACACCTAGGATCTAGTAAAGATCAAGATAAGTCAATGATCGGAGTCATCAGATATAGGGTGAGGAGATGATGGATCAGAGGTGCGTCCTCTACCCCGTCTGCCTCTGCCACGAGCAGGAGAGCGAGATGAACTGGGTGGCTGAGAATGCTGAGATGCTAGGGCTGATACCATGAGTCTGATAGAATCAAGTACATTCAGTGCTCTGGAAACAGATTGAAGTAGAGCAGTGAACTGGGTGGTAGCATGCTCACTCGATCCTCGGATTTCTTTCCTCAGTAATTCATATCCACCTTCTAGTGCTCCTCTGAGCCTGCCAGCCTCTGCAGTGAGGTCTGTGACCTCAATAGTAGACTCCTGTGGCTGGGGATGGGCCAATGCAAGGACTTGCCCCTGCAAGTCAAGAACTCTGCCAGTCAGTCTCCAGACTGTGTCCTCAAGCTGCTGTATCCTGATGGACTGATCTGAAATCATCTGAAACACAGTGGAGATGTGGGGAGTAATGGTCTGATCAGAAGAGGTAGCTCCAGGTGCAAAAGAAGTACTACCCCACTGGCTAGACAGCAAAGAAGCCACACGCTGAGATATATGCTCGATCTGATCGTCAGCCAGTCTGAACTCTGAATGAGGTGCTCTGCTCTCTGGCTGATACACTGGTGTGGGCATCTTAGTAAACTCAGAAGGGCCAGCCTCAGTATCAAGAATGAACTGGGTATCTGGTGAAGCTGCCCTAAAGTCATGTATAGGAGAAGATGGACCTTCTTCTTCTATTCTGCCTTCAGTTCTGTCTTCAGCTCTTTCCTCAGCTCTCTCCTCAGCTCTTTCTTCAGAGCCCTTGATCCAACCACCAATAGTCTTTGTAATTTCCATTCGGTGCAGGCTGTGTTGGTTGAAAGTATCCACATGTGAGAGCTTGGTAGGTGTCTCCCCCTCACAGCTAACTCCAAACCTCCTAAATACTCTAGTAAGGGCCATACCATAAGGCAAGTGTGCCTTGGATCTGTTCAAAGTTTCTCTCATGGCCTCTATCATAAGTGCAGGGAGGTTTAGGGGGGTCTGAGTGATGATATGAAATATGACACATACATCTCTGCCAGATAGTAGATCATGCCTACCACTCCTAGGAAAGAAGAGTTTTGTTACAATCTGATGCAGGACCCTCATCTCAATGGATAATAGCTTTGCTTCCAATTTGTTTAAACTTCCTGAAAAAGTTTCTCCTAAGATAATTCTGATCCCTTCTTCTTTAATTGGGAGTTCCATATATGAGTATCCTTCACTAGGCAACTGAAGTATATCTCCCAATATCCTAGAATCCAAGCATATGTCAATTCCCTTTACAGTTGAAGTTACTGACCCATTTCCATAATGTAGGTTCTGGTAGAACTCTCTAACAAGGTCAACATAGGTGACTTCCTTAAGAGAGCAATAGAGTTCCCATCCTTGATTTTTGATCTTGGTAGCAAAAGTAAAGCCTTCTTTCTCAAAGAACCGAAAATCTATATTTTTCTCAGTTTCTACTTTTCTATCAGAAAGAGGATTTACACTGGGGCTTATGGAGGATTGAGAGAGACCTTGAGCAGGTACTGAAACTGAAGTGGGAGCAGTTGAAGACTGAGCATGCCTTTTCTTTCGGACAATATCTTCAGGCTCACGGATTGATTTCCTTCTTTGGGGAAGCTTCATCTTTGGAGCCATATCCAATAAAGTAGCAGACAAGAAGACTTGAATTTAGAGGAGGAGGAATCACAAGAGAGTAAAGAGGAATTTTAGTGGAGAAAAGAAGTGGATTTTGGAAGTTCGGTGAAGTGCTAGGGCACGTTCCAACCGCGCCAAGCAATGTGAGAAAGCACGAGAAATCTCTTTTCCAAGGAGGCGATTTTTGGTGGAGAGTAGGAGGGAGAATTGCCTCGAGATAAATCCTTGGTTTTGGAGCAAGAAAGAGTTGGAAAGAACGGCTTTCGGAAAGAAGACGATGAGAAGATGAGTCGTCTCACAAACAGGGTTTCCGTTTAAAAACAATGAGCCCATGGGAAGTTTGTGGGATTTACAAGTTTGCCATTGAGTCGACTCATGGGGGTCGACTCATGAAGTTCAAAAATTCAGGAAAAATACAAATAAATTCCAGAAAAATTCGAAATTTTGGAAGAAGGAATTTTGCTCAATGATAAGTTTTTAGAGTGAAAAATTTGAGCTTTTGGGACCAGGATGGATGTTAAAAATTGAGCTCTAATCAATTCTTTGAAAATTGAGAAATTTTAGGCAAATGAATCTAGAATTCCTAGATTTCTCCTAATTTCACAGAATCTATCCTCACTAAGGGCCTTTGTAAAGATATCGGCTAATTGATTTTCAGTGCAAACATATTCAAGAATTATATTTTTGTTTTGAACATGTTCTCTTATAAAATGATGTCTTATTTCAATATGTTTGGATCTTGAGTGTTGTATTGGATTTTTAGATAGATTTATGGCACTTGTATTATCACATTTTATTGGTGTTTCATTAAGTTTGATTTCAAAATCTTCGAGTTGTTGCTTAATCCACAAGATTTGAGCACAACAACTTCCGGCTGCAATGTATTCGGCCTCAGCCGTAGACAGTGCCACCGAATTTTGTTTCTTGCTAAACCATGAGATTAGGTTAACTCCAAAAAATTGGTAAGTTCCACTTGTGCTTTTTCTATCTAATTTACATCCAGCAAAATCAGCATCTGAATATCCTAACAAATTAATTTGTGAGTCCTTAGAGTACCATAACCTTATAGTTTGTGTACCATTTAAGTATCTAAGGATTCTTTTAACAGCATTCAAATGAGATTCCTTAGGATTAGATTGATATCTAGCACATAAGAAAACACTAAACATGATATCAGGCCTACTTGCAGTTAGATATAATAATGAGCCAATCATACCTCTATAATATTTTAAGTCTACGCTTTTACCTTCATCATCCTTGTCAAGCTTACTTGAGGGACTCATTGGTGTGCCAATTGGTTTGCAGTTCTCCATTCCAAATCTTTTGAGTAGTACCTTGGTGTACTTGCTTTGGGTGATGGAGATTCCCTCTTTTGATTGTTTGATTTGGAGTCCGAGGAAGAAGGTGAGTTCTCCCATCATGCTCATCTCGAACTCTCCCTGCATAAGCTTAGCAAAGTCTTAACAAAGGGATTCATTAGTAGACCCAAAAATTATGTCATCAACATAAATTTGTATAATTAGCATATCATTTTGGTTTCTTTTAATAAATAGAGTTGTATCTACATTGCCTCTTGAGAAATCATTATTTAGTAGAAATTTGCTTAACCTTTCATACCATGCTCTAGGTGCTTGTTTTAGACCATATAAAGCTTTATTTAATCTAAAGATATGATTGGGAAAAGCATGATTTTCAAATCCAGGGGGTTGTTCTACATATACTTCTTCAGAAATATATCTATTTAAAAATGTACTTTTAACATCCATTTGAAATAGTTTGAATTTCATAAAGCAAGCATAAGCAAGTAGAAGTCTAATGGCTTCTAATCTAGCAACAGGTGCAAAGGTTTCATCAAAATCAATTCCTTCTTCTTGATTATATCCCTTAGCAACCAGTCTTGCTTTATTTCTAATTACATTTCCATGCTCATCTAATTTGTTTCTAAAGATCCATTTTGTGCCAATTATTGAATAATCTTTAGGTCATGTTACTAAGGTCCAAACATTATTTCTTTCAAATTGATTAAGTTCTTCTTGCATAGTATTAATCCAGTTATGATCATTTTCAGCTTCTTCAAAAGTTTTAGGTTCAAGTTGAGATACAAATGCACAATGATTAAGTACATCTCTAAGTGAAGAACGGATTTTTACCCCATGCATAGGATCACCAATTATTAACTCCTTAGGGTGGTTGTGAACATACCTCCATTCCTTGGGTAAGTCATTTGTACCTTGAGGTTGTTCTTGAATTTCTTCACCTTTCTCATTTTGTTTGTCTTCTTGATCCTTGTCTTCTGGAGTTGCTGAGTCTTTCAGAGTGATTTCCTTTATACCTTCTATTAGTGGATCTGCATCATCAACACCCTCATTCTTCCTTGAAGGAAGATCGTTAGATTCATCAAAGACAACATGTATGGACTCCTCAACTACTAAAGTTCTTTTGTTGAACACTCTAAATGTTTTACTAGTGGAGGAGTAACCTAGAAAGATTGCTTCATCTGATTTTGCATCAAATTTACCAAGTTTTTCTTTGCCATTATTTAATACAAAACATCGGCAACCAAAAACATGAAAATATGCAATATTTGATTTTCTTCCTTTCCAAAGTTCATAGGGGGTTTTCTTTAAAAATTGTCTAATTAAAGCACGATTTAAAATGTAACATGCTGTGTTAATAGCTTCTGCCCAAAAATATCTTGGAAGGTTGCTTTCACAAAGCATGGTACGGGCCATTTCTTCTAAGGTTCTATTTTTTCGTTCAACTACCCCATTCTGTTGGGGTGTCCTAGGAGCAGAGAAGTTATGGCCAATTCCATTTTCATCACAAAAATTTTCAAAGTTATGATTTTCAAATTCTGTTTCATGATCACTTCTAATATTTTGAATTGAAAACCCTTTTTCATTAGTAACTTTTCGATGAAATTTTGTGAAAATTTGAAAAGTTTCATTTTTGTGAGCTAAAAAGAAAACCTAAGTAAAACGAGAGTAATCATCTATTATTACAAATCCATATCGTTTTCCTCCTAGACTAGTGGTTCTAGTTGGTCCAAATAAATCCATATGTAAGAGCTCTAAAGGTCTAGAAGTTGAAACAGTATTTTTGGATTTAAATGATACTCTAGTTTGTTTACCTAATTGGCATGCATCACAAATTCTATCCTTTTCAAAGTTCAGTTTTAGCAAACCGAGAACTAAATCCTTTTTAATTAATTTTGAGAGAGAATGCATGCTAATGGGTGCAAGTCTACGATGCCACAGCCAACTAGTCTCATTTATTTTAGCATTTAAGAAAACTAGGCATTGCATGTCTAATTTAGTTAAATCATTTAAGTCTACCATATAAACATTGCCATGCCTATGTTCTATAAATTTAATGCCATCGTTAATAGGACTCGTCACAATGCAAACAGATGATTCAAAACTTACTTTATATCCTTTATCACAGAATTGATTAATGCTAAGTAAGTTATGCTTTAAACCTTTAACTAATAAAACATTCTCAATATATTTGGAGGGAGTGATACCAATGTTACCTATCCCGATGATCTTTCCTTTGCCATTATCTCCAAAGGTGACCATCCCTCCATCCTTAGCATCAAGTGTGATGAATTGTGATTCATCACCAGTCATGTGTCTCGAGCATCCGCTGTCAAGATACCATTTCCTGTTTCCTTCTTGGGATGCTAGACACACCTGCAAGCAAAGGTCACATTTCTGTCTTAGGTACCCAAGCTTTCTTGGGTCCTTTCAGGTTAGTCAGAATGGTTCCTTTTGGAACCCATATTTTCTTTGTGTTTGCATATTTGTTAATAAGACATGTGTATGATTTATGTCCTATTCTTCCACATTTAAAACAAGTAATATTTGTAGACTTGTTACTTGAATAATTTACATAAATATCCTTCAGAAATTTTTGTTTCTTCAGGGGTTTATAACCAAGTCCAGCCTTATCATATATAGCTTTCTGATTTTCAAGGATCATATTTAGTTTGTTTGAACTTAAGGTGAACTTATCTACTATAGATTTCAGCTTGTTCATTTCATCCTTTAAATTTTGATTTTCTTGAATCAAGGTGAATTTTTCAATTGAAAGATTTTCAGCTTGTTTCACTAAGGACTGATTTTCCAATTTCAGCTCTTTGTTTTTCTTCCCTAGTTTCTTTAATTCATCAATTGAATCATAGAATGCTTCATGCAATTCTTCAAAAGTAAATTCACTAGTGGATTCAGAAGTTACCTCATTTTTGTGTGCCATTAGGCACAGGTTGGCTTGTTCTGTTGAGATTTTCTCATCGGAGCTTGAGTCATCACTCGCACTCCAGGTTGCCATCATTGCCTTCTTTTTGAACTTCTTTGGACCTTTCTTCAATTGTGGACATTCGGATCTGAAATGTCCTGGCTTCTTACACTCGTAGCATATAGGGGGTTGATCTTTCTCCTTTTCTTTGCTTTGATCCCCTTTTGTGAATTTCTTTCTCATCCCCTGTTTCCTTTTTCTTAGAAACTTCTTAAATTTCCGGGTGATGAGAGCCATCTCTTCATCCTGATCTTCATCTTCAGAGTCATCCGTTTCATAATTAGGCGAAGTTGTGGATTTGAGGGCAATGATTCTTTTCTTTTTGACTTCATCCTCTTGATGTTGCTTCATGCTAAGTTCATGAGTCATCAAGGATCCAAGAAGCTCTTCTAGAGGTAGAGTGTTCAAGTCCTTTGCTTCTTGGATGGCAGTCACCTTGGCTTCCCAAGTTCTTGGCAGTGACCTGAGAATCTTCCTTACAAGTTCACTGTTAGTATAAGATTTGCCAAGACTCTTTAAACCATTGATTATATCAGTAAAATGAGTAAACATAGCAGTTATGGACTCATCATGCTCTATTTTGAATAATTCATATTTATGTACAAGCATGTTTATTTTAGACTCTTTTACTTGATTTGTTCCCTCATGGGTTACTTCTAACCTATTCCATATTTCTTTAGCAGATGCACAAGTAGAAATGTGATTAAATTCACTAACATCTAGTGCACAATAAAGAACATTCATGGCTTTGGCATTTAATTGTGCCAATTTCTTATCAACCTCATCACATTCTTTCTCGGGTTTGGTTGATTCCTCACCATCTATAATCTTGGTGGGTGTGTGAGGACCATTCACTATGATACTCCACATATCATAGTCGAGTGCTTGTATGAAAATCTTCATCCGAGCTTTCCAATAGGTGTAATTAGACTCATTGAAAAGTGGAGGTCGGTTTGTTGATTGCCCCTCGGCTAGAGAAATACCGACATGGGTTGCCATAGATCTTTGGCTCTTTGATTGTTAGATCAAAGAAGGGCTAGAGCACCGGCTCTGATACCACTTGTTGCCCAGCTATGCAACCCAAGAGGGGGGGGTGAATTGGGTTTCTAAAAATTTTAAGCCCAACAGATTACTTATGAAGAACAAAACAAAGTATTTAAATCAATATTAATTACCTAAAGCAGTATTGCAAGGATATAATAAAGAAATAAGATAAAGCGATAAAGCACACCACAAACACAAGGATTTATAGTGGTTCGGTGCTAATCTTGGACCTACATCCACTCCCCAAGATCCTACTTGGGAATTTCTATCCACTATCCTTTGTATTCAACCCGAATACAAAACGTCGGAAACTCCGACACTAGCTATCCCAAGCTAGATCACTTATTTTCTGGGTACAAGTAAACCCAAAACACTCCGATTTCAAGTTCGGATCAACCTTTCCTTGTTTTGGAAATCCTCCAAAAATAAGAACAAAAACTCACAAAGAGTTAGAAAATTTTGAGCACAGATTAATACAATAACAGCTCCTTAAATGAGCGAATATAACAATAAAAGCTTTACTCAAATGAAGAACCCCTTTTTCGGATTTTCTCAAAGTGGATGAACGCTTGAATGCTTGAGAAGAGGTTGATTGTTGATTGAAGATCTCTTGAAAGCTTTGAACGATCTCTAGATCAAGATTGAAACAATAGGCGTGAAGAATTCTCTCCTTGAAAGCTCTTGCTTTTCTCTTTCACACTCTCTCTGGTATATTGTGGATCCTCTCTCTTTTTCTTTTTGGATTTTTCGTTGATCTCAGGCTTTTTCTTGCAAATTTCGGATCCTCTCTTCTGTTCTTCTCTCTTTGATCTGCCGATTGATCTTCTTCTTCACTTATGTTTCTCTCCAATTTGATCTGCTATTTAAACTGTAATTTCTTTCACCATTTCAAGCATTTTGTAGCATTAGAAGCAAGAGAAAACAATTTAGGTAGATAAAGAGCCGTTAGAGCAATTTTAGGAAGCATAAATGGCAATTAAAATGGGCAAAAAAATAGCCGTTGCTGATATTTCCCGTCGCAGGGGTCGACTCATGAGTCGACTCATGCATCAGGAGTCGACTCATGAGTCGACTTCTGTTGCACAGACCAGAAGGTCTGATTTCTGGATTTTTCGGCTCAAATCAGCAGAGGTCGACTCATGAGTCGACTCATGCCTTGTGGGTCGACTCATGAGTCGACTCACAGGTCATGCCAAGTCAAAAATCCAGCGTGCCATGGAAATTTTTTGCATGCCAATCAGCTCACAGTGCCATGAGTTGACTCATGAGTCGACTCATGCATTTCAAACCTTCATAACTTCAAAAATATAAGTCCAAATATAATAAAATTTTCACCAATAGTTTACAAATCATTTGTTCTATCAAATGATATTATCAAATCAGAATTTTAGTGAAATTATAATTTTGCCCTTGAAGAGCATAAAGACTTTTTCATTTTAAAATTATTTGTATCCCTTCAATCTGCTTTGTAATCATCAAAATCAATCTAGGAGCAACAAATTCAATTTTGTGGGTTCACTAGATTGTATCGGTTCTACCTGTTGAACTTCATCAAGTTCAACTTTAGAAGTATTAATTCCTTTTCCAAGGAAGTTTTTTTTCAAAAAGACTATCCTAAGGCTGACGAACACCTTTTGCTCATCAGCAAAATAGAAATAATATCCTTTAGTTTCTTTCAGATATTCTATGAAAATATACTTATCAGATCTGGCTCCGAGTTTGTTCGTTTTCAAATGTTTGACATAAGCCGGACATCCCTAAACCCTTAAGTAAGAAAGCATTGGCTTATGCTCCATCCACATTTCATGTGGTGTTTTACTTACAGATTTACTCAAAATCTTGTTAAGTACATAGCAAGCCGACTTGAGTATATATCTCTGAAAAGAGATCGACAGACTAGAAAAACATATCATGGATCAAATCATGTCCAACAGGATTCAATTTCTTCTTTTCGACACACCATTATGCTATGGTATTCCAAGAGATGTCCACTGTGAGAGAATCCAATTCTCTTCTAGATATATCAGAAATTTATTAGAAAGGTATTCACTTCCTTGATCAGATCGAAAAGTTTTTATACTCTTTCCAGTTTATTTTTCTATCTCATTACGAAATTGTTAGAACATTTCAAACATTTTAGACTTGTGTTTTATCAAGTAGACATACCCATATCTAGATAGATTGTTTGTAAATATAATAAAATAGTGATACCTTTCTCTGGCACTATTGCTCATGGGTCCACATACATCAGTATGTACAAGATTCAGAACATCACTGGCTCGTTCACTTTTTTCAGTAAAAAAAGATTTGAGCATTTTTTTAAGTAAACAAGACTCATAGGTAGATAATAATTCATAATCATTATCTTTAAAGATACCCTCTTAAGCTAACCTATTCATCCTGTTCTTGTTAATATGACCCAGCCTACAATGCCAAAGGTAGGCATCCATGACATCATCTATTCTAGGGCGTTTATTCGACGTATACATTACACTAAGCTGTGATACAATATAAATACCATTATTCAATTGTCCATGCATCATAGTAACACCATTTAAAATGATGTTATAAAAAAAAATTTTATTGAAATCTCATAATTATTTTTGGCCAAAAGGCCTACAGAAACTACATTCAATAAGAAACTAGGACAAAAATGATAATCACGAAGAACAATAGAATGAGAATCGAATACAAGCTTGATAATTCTTAGAGCTAGAACTGAAACTGATATTTCATCTCTAACATTTAGGAATCTCTCATCGTCTCAAAATCTTCTACTGACCTGAAGTCCCTATAATAAATTACTAATGTTAATAGGACTATCAGTATCTAATATCTAGGTCATTGTATCAAAAATTAAAAAGTTGCAAGGTGTTATCATATAATTATCTTACCTAGTAACCGATTGCTTCTTCTTCTTTATCCTATTCAGATCAAGGGATGCTATGTATTAAGGACAGTTTCTTTTCCAATAACCTTACTTCTTATAGTAGAAATACTTTGCCTGAGTTTGGTTAGACTTAGACTTAAACTTTCGGGTCTGACTCCCAGCACTTTGTATCTTTTTATTCTTCTTTTTCTTTCCTTTCTTAAAGAGATGATGCCTATCTAAAGAAGATCCTCCCACTATATTCACCATCTTCTTGTGGAGCGGTGATCCTTCTCAAAAGTCTGTAGCAACCCCAACAGACCGTGATAGTTCACTACATGCTTTGTCATTCAATAATGACTGAGAAATGGCAGGTAGGATTTCGGTAGAGAATTCAAGATCGCATTTTTCTTAAGCTGTTTGTGTAAGAAAAAGCCAAGCTTGCTTAGACGCTCGATCTGTTTGATCATATATAATACATGATCAGTGATCAACGCTCTCCCTCATTTGTGCATTGAAAATAGTACAACTAATCTTATGCCGCTCAACATCGTCGGGAGTACCAAAAGACTTATTCAACACCTTGAGCATGTCTTCTAGCTGAGCTTCCTCGAATTTTTGATAGAACTCATTGTTCATGGCCGACCGCATGATACAATGTACCATAGTGCAATCGTTGAGCCACTTTAAGTAAGTATCTCGAATCACACCATGAGCATTCGGAGCAGGCTCCTCAGATATCGGATCTATAAGGACGTACAAGATCTGCTCGTGCTCTAGGATAATTTTTAATTTTTGATACCAACTATTGAAATTCGGTCTCGTTAATTTTTCACTGTCCAATAGTGATAGGAGTGACAAACTGGTGGCCATAACTGTACAAAAAGAAAATCAAAACCTAATTAGTATATGAATTGATTAAGCCTAAAAATATAGAGTTTAGTTTAAAGGTTCTCCCACTATTTTATACAAATTGATAGCCTCTACCTCTAATTCGAAGAATTATCTTAATTTCTTAGTGGGTACTAGAATCCACACGGACTACACATGAGCCCGACTTTAGCCGGTCCATCTATGTATATCTATGGATAGGTTCTTTAACTAATTATTTCACCAAATAATTTTTAGTAATTGATTTTACCTCAAAAAAATTTTTAGTTGATTTTGATCTTCTTTTCAAGCCCTGGTTAGATCCAACCATTAATATAATCATACTCAGTAATCTAATTACCAAATGATCAGGCCCAACTTTGGCCGACCAACCTGACCACTTATTAGAGAGACTCGACTGACCCATCATATTATGAATGATAATTCTAATAGTAGATGAGCACCAGGCCTTTGGACCTCTAATGATCATCATACTAATGGACTCATTATCATCCAACTTAATGGGGGCTATGATATAGTTATCACCATAACTTTCTCATTTTAGGGACCTAATAATTTAGAGGATTCAATTGATGAATTAAGAGAAGAGAATAGATAATCAGTGAACCACAATCCTTCCATTGACTTCATTAAGTCATTGAATTAGATTAGTGATATGCTGGTTGAATGGCACCTAGATCAGTCACACTGATCATCCTTAATGACATGGGTCAACTCAAATCATTTAGTGGTTTAATCAAAATATAATCCATCAAGTTGGTCAGATAAGTGAGATCGGTGGGAAGGTATGCTAAACTTACCTTAGACACCTCGAAATGGCCAAGTAAGTCGTTCTCAATTAAAAACTATCGATCAAAATATCAAACTTATCTTAGACACCAATTGGTTATTTAATTTTGATTTGACCAGCCAAATGACTCGGATTCGACTACTGAGTCTCAATCAAGATCCATTTGGTCTAATCAAAGACATGGACTTGATCATCTACAACTATTGTATTGGTCCTAAAGAAAATCTGATTTAATCTAATTCATTATTCGGTTAGGTTTAATCAATTTCTCTATATGGTCCATTAACTCTTTGATTCTAATATTAGGTCAAACCCAATTAAGAGGATCTGATTTGAACTAACCCATGCCTCCATATTTTATGCAATGTCATTAGATCTTAAATTATAATTCTAGATCTAATCGATTCTACACTTAATTCTCAATTAAGTTCAGCATCAATATGGATTTAGGTTAAGTTTTGAAACTATTTTTCATGTAAACATCTTTACATCAAATTAAATCATAAAATCTTTTAGATCACATCTAAACCTTTTATGATCTCAAATTTTTTATTAAAATAATTTTAATCATTAAGATTAGATGTTATTATCTTTCTTACAATTTGTATCATATACAACAAATCTTAGGATTTCAAGATCTAGGGTTTTGCAAAAAAGTAAGTTCTTTCTTTCGTATTTTTTTCATGAAACCTCATAGTGATATCCCTACATGCCATAAGAGCACCCCATTGAATAGAAGGAGAGGATCATGTAACTCTACTTGCTCTTATGATCGGACGGCCTGGTGATTATTCAATTCGAGTATTTTACTACTCAGATCATCTAATCTAACATATACTGGATTGATCAAATATCAAATCTAAAAATTAAAATTATTTAGATCTAATCTAAATAATATAAAATAAAATTTAAATACATATAAAATTATATCATATTGAACAAGGCTCTGATACCAATTGAAAAAAAATTAGGTAGTTCTATGCATACAATTTTAAAAAATTTTACAGCAAAATATGATAGATTAAACAATTTAATCTTCATTACATACACAAGGTCTAATCTAAATTATCTTACCAAGATCTATGATATGATTAATATATAATTAAATTTAAAAAATATAAAAATCTACATCGATCATATTGATGCTTTAGATTAGATCTAACTATTAGATCTAATCAACTTGATCTAATAAGTTCAGAACTCATTATCAGAGTGTAGGTTGCTAATCTCCACAATCGAATCACGTGGATTAGAACTTCTTCAAGCTGCTCACAACCGCACAAGATGTCTAGCTTCTATAGATCATCCACACAAAGATCGGTTGCTGATCAATCTTCTTGGAAGTGCTAGCTCGCAAAGAACTTTGATGGCTGATTTTTTTTTTCTTCTTTTTCTTTAAATCTCTTAGACACTCTAAAGAGGGGAAAGAACTTGAGAAGGAGGAGAGGTGGAGAAAACTAATTTCTCTTCTCTTGAAATCACTCATGTATATGCATCCAACTTTTTGACCCTTTTTATATAGGTGGGCTAGGGATTAGGATTAGGAGGGGGTGCCAACAAATTCCACGCCATACCTCTATGGGGCCTCGCATATTTAAGTGCTAAATATGTGTTGGTGTGAGAAAGAAATTAGATTGATTCTTTCTCATGCCAACCACTTCTTCAATGCACAAAGAAATTAGTTGTGGCACCACCCTTCTTTCCTATAAAACCTGATTTCTTTTCTTCTTATCTTCTTATCTTTGATTTGAATCAAATTCAAATAAAGAATGAGATAAGGTTCATGACTCATCATGATTGCTGCCCCACCTTTCTTTGCACCCTCCTTTCTCACACCATAAATTCCTCATGCAAAACTCTTTTTGCATGCAAAGAATAGTGTGGGTTCTAGGGCATGCACAAGGGAGAGAATCCCAGATGCTCAGGACTCCCAATTTTTCAATTTTGGCTCAATCCAAATCTGATTTAGTTTGGACTCAATGAAAGGAAAGATCTAATCTAATTAGGAATATAATCTCCTCAATATATTTCTAATCCAATTAGAAATTAATTGAATCTGAGTTCTGATCAAATCAAGAACAAGTCTTCCTTACAACTAGGCTTGATCTAATCAAACTCAATCCAAATTAAACTAAATTCAATTCAATTAGACTTAATCTAAACTTTATCATTCAATCAAATTGAATCAATTAATAATCTAATTGCTAATAAATCTCTTATTAATAGCAAAGTTCTAGTCCAATGGGACTCTCCTTTAGAGTCCCAATCCAATGAGACTCTTCGCCAGAGTCTCAATCCAGTGAGACTCTTCACCAGATCAGCTATTTGATCAGATCAAAATTTTAAATGTGTGTAACCCTATAGGTTCGAATCTAAGCTGGTAGTATAGAAATAAATTTTTATACTAATCGATGTAACTATTTAGCAATAGGATCCGACGTTCGGATAGGATGAATGATTACAAAGCAACATTCAAAAATTTACTGGCGTATGGTTACCATATAATTAATCCCTTGGATCCTAATACTCAAGATGACCTAGGGTTTAATTGTTAACCCTGAAATAGTTAACCATATTTATATTTCAACCTTTCAAATCTATCTCATCGATTATCCTGATCAAGTTTTTACTAAATTGAAATGCACTGATGCATTAACTCCTACTAATTTAGAGAGGTCAATCCCATCTTGACTCACGCACTGACTTGATAAGTACTGACTGCATACAGAAATATTTCATCATTGAATTAAAAATTTAGATAGTTCGATACTAAAGTACAGTAAGTTGCTTGCAAGTCATCGTGGTGATCTTAGGTCAGAGGGACATTTATACCTATACCCTTCACGAGCTACTCTTGACAGTAAAGTACTTCGTAAATAATCATGTTTGATGTGAATATACTCCTACATTCTACCTGCATACCATACCAGTGTCTTCACATTCTTTGGTAAAAAGACAACCAATATATATGGCATACAATGGCCTACACTTGATATCACTATCATTCTATTAATAACATATTATTTGATCGTGAACACATTTAAGGACTTAAATGATAAATCCTCCTTTATCGATTGAATATAGTCCTAAGGACTTCATTACGATGTAGGAGTTCTAAGAAGATGGACAAAATGTGATGAAAAAAAAGGTCAAATAATATTTATTAATAAAATTTATATACAATGTATAAATATAAGTACAATTATCAACAGACTGACGATTGACTTTGGAACATAATTTTCAATATATTCTCTGATTAAAGTTTGAAGTATTATGTTTGGACGATTTTTTTGAGTGTGACCGAAAAGATGGTACAGAGGAGGACGTCAGATGCCTCCTGAAGAAGCATGAGAGCTTTGTAGCTCTTAAGGTGGTCGAGTGGATCGATGGAGCTATCGTACAGTTTCACTTGCAGCATCTTGAACCGATCCAAAATCGGTTCATTGAGAATCCATCGAGAAAAGGGCAAACAGATGCTGATGCCGAGCTTGCTGGTAGGATCTTGGTTGTTCGCTTGGAGCTGATCCAAACGATGATCAATCTCCTTCAGCCTGAGGTCGTATTCATCCAACCGTCATTGAGATTCATCGAGATGCTTGGAATATCCTGGGGTAGAATCTTTCCTAAAAGAAGATCTTGATGGAGATCGTGGCCTCTTCCCCTTATGTGAAGCTTGTTGAGGGGAAGGGGACTGGCAATCACTGGATGCGGCACATAGAGTGCGTCGAGAGTCAGCTTATGGTGACCGTCGAACGGATCAAGAAGTCATCCGATGGGAGCATCGAGATGAATAGTGGGATGGAGAATGGGGTCAGAGACTCTGCTTGGAGGGAGCGTCCAGCAGTGATGAATCTTCTGTCTGCCATTGCTGCTATTGCTGCTACTCCACAGTCTGCTGGAGACTGTGGACAGCCTCCATCAATGCTCTGACTTATTATACCAAGGTGGCAAGCTATTGTTGGTCCATAATTTTCTCCGATCGTGAGGCACTTGGCTCCCCAAAGGTCACTGAAAGTGCATTACGCTGCAATAAGCGTCGAGCGGAACTAAGGAAAGTATTTTACGCTCTCATCATGACCATTATAACTCCTAGAAGGATGTTTCTCCTCTTCTTTCTGATGCATCAAACTGTTATGGCACGTCTCCAGTAGGATAGTCAGATTGTCGTGCCTGAGTGTCGAATGATAGGAAGCCAATGGGAAAGGACCGCTCATCGAAGAGAGGGCACAGTCGAGAGGCCCAAGAACGAGAGCGAGGGCTTACGATGCGTTGAATGGAGGCAGGATCAAATTGGATCGAATGAAAAGGTCAGCTGGTGGCATCCGATGCTAGTAGAGAAACCTGCAAGAAAAGCCTACACCGGAGATGTCTTCGGTGAGGACCCTTCAACCCTCAAGTCAGTTTTTAGCTCAACAGGTGGAGGAGCAAGTGAGGTAGAGTTTCAAACTCTGAGTTTGTTAGTGTGTGTACCTACTGGGGGTCTTTCCTTACCTCTATTTATAGAAAGAGTAGGATGAAGAATAAAAAGATGGAGAGTATTTCGATAATGTCCAATCATATGGAGCCGCATGGGGGCATCTTTAAATGCCTCTATCTGCGGGTATGCCTTTTGTCCGATGCATCGGTGGTCGTGGCGGCTAGCTTTATTACGCACATATGGCATAATTAATGACTTTGTGGTGTCCTATCACCACATACGGTAGATAGCTTAGGGTATGACCTTAGGATGATGCGATTTGATGTGACTCGATGTGACTGCACGGCAGCCGCACTTAACCATCAGCTGTTTGGTCGATGTCGATATCCAGATCGGCCACTGACCGAAGTAAGATGAAAGGAATTGAGAGTTGTCTGAGGTGAGTACCTTGTGTATCAGCAGTCTCGGACTCACCAAGTAGGGTTGGAGAGTCAAGTCGAAAGATGATCGATCTGAAGTATCAGGCACCATAGGAAACTGAAGAACCCGATCTCCGGATCAGTGCTATCATGACAGGTAAGTATGTCAGTTTCTCACCGATGCCATTGGAGAAATAGGCTGATTGTTGGCCGATGTAGTTTTTAACTTGGACAATGTTGCCATGTCCAGGTGATGTTGAGGTCGGACTTCCACTGACCTCAACTTTCAGATGAGGTCGGCCTCCTGATGAGGTAGGCTTCTTGGGGACCATGGTTTTCTGATGAGGTCGGTCCTCTGATGTCTCCAGTTTTGCATCGAGACTGACTTAATGTTGATCTCTACGATCTGATTCCACATCGATAGCTTCATATTGGTATTCTTTCAATGGCATCGATTTTTATCGAGATAAACTTTCAGTTGAGATCAATTGGATGAGGTCGGTTAAATGATGAGAATTTATCTTAATAGATATAATAGTTGATGAAGGAATAGATGATGAGTCCATCCCTCCTCATTCTTGAAATCCTTAGATTGGGCTACAGAAAGTAGTGGCAGAAAATAAAAAACAAAAAACTAGAAAAAAAAAACTTAACAGTATAGCGATTTCAAGCAGCCATCCCATCCCTGTGATCTCCCTTCATTAATTACACGTCTCTAATACACTGCCACGCATGCAACAACCCGTTTGCAATTACGTGCCAAATCTGCCTGCTGCGCTAGTGGGTCTGTACACCATTTTTGATGTTCAATGCTACAGAATAAAGACTAGCCAATGATACTGTCACACCCCCGACCCGAGATTGTGAATCGAGGGTCATGGCAACCGCCGCATACTCATAGAAAAATTCTTTCCATAAGCATGCAAGGCATCTTATCATGCTATCCTAAAATAACAGCAGAATAATTAGTCAATAATTTAAATCTAAAATATAACGACCTAATTTTTTTCTTTAATGTCTCAATAAATTCAACAATGATTCATAGTCCTTACATCAAATTCAATAAGACTTTCAATCAAAAATAAAAGTATAGAGATTCTGCTTCTGATCACTCTTCCATTCATATCTTGTATCATCTTAATTCCTCAACATCTATAAAAATAGTAAAAATAGGAGGTAATGAGCTTGACAGCCCAGTAAGCAATGATCACTTTTCAATAGATTTTATCAGGCATTTAAGTAAATAATCATTTATAGAAAATAAGCATATAGAGTTCATTAATTCGAAATCAATTTCCAATTATGCAATATAATTCATGTTAAATTTATTTTTTTTTCAAAAATTCAAGATTCTTTCCATATTTCAATTTCTTTCGTTCTTAAATTCTTTTCGTCAACCATGAGCTATGACCATATTTTTTCTGTGGCAGGGTCATAACACCGCATATCTTCTTGCGGTGAGCTGCGAATCATCTGGCAGTAAAGTCCTTCAGAACTGCTGGTCTCTCTAACGGTTTGTCGCTGGTCTCTCTGATGACGTAAACCCTCAGGACAAATCAATTGCCAACGTATATGCCCCCATTGGCAGGGTCCTTTACATAGTCAGGTTGTCAATTCATAATATTTCTTATATCAGAATTCTTCATAAATCATATTTCATATTCTAATTTCGATAATAAAACATATAATCATGTAGTATCAAAATCAATCAATATAATGCATCATGGAATCAATATGTTCAATCATGCTTCATCATAATATTTCAAATAAGATATTTTCATAATAAAATACCATTCATCCAATTCATGCATCGTTTCACAAATCATGTCAGAAAAATATATTATAATTTATCGATAAATCTAAAAAAAATAAAACATTACTTACCTCGAACGTATTCCAATAAATCCATATAATTCTATAATTTTTTTTTCAAAAATTTTGTTCGTAGATCATATCGCGATATCCCAATGATCAAACATCCATAATCCTATACAGAATCAATTTTAATAATTAGAAAGAATACGAATACCATATTTCAATAGTTTAGATTGGGTCCGATCATCTAATTTCATCAAATCAAAATCTAATTAGGACCTAAACGATCCAAAGTTTGACTATCAGATCAAATTAGATTTGAAGTGATAAGACCGAGGTTTCTTCATTGATTTCATAAAATCAAGTAGAGAAAGAAAATCAGAAGAGAGAGAATTTATGAGGTACAATTCGAATTGATTAGGTGACATAATCCAACATTACGATTGGTCCAATATCTCGATTGGTGAAATCAACATGATCAAATCAAGTCATGGCTAGATCGGGATGATCAAATCTAAAGATTTATGGTTTGATCAAGGTGGATGCCAGTACGCTGTCTGACAATCATGGATCAGGATTCTTCATTAGAATCAGATCAGGACTATTAAAAGAAATTTTTTCATTCACTAACCTTTTTAGAGAGAGAATCAATCAAGAAAGAGAATATTTTAGAGAAAAAAAATTCTAGAGAGAAAAAATTCTAGAGAGAAAATTCTAGAGAGAGAAAACTCATCTTGAATTTTTCAAACAATATGATTCAACAAATTCGATCGATCAAATCAAATCATGCTGAAATTATCATGTGGATAATTCAATAAAATCATAAGAAATAAAATCTAAAAATATCTGATCTGATCAAAGTGGATGTCGGTATACCATCCGGTGATCACAGATCAAAAATTCATCACTAAGATCATTTAAATTCATCATCATTCTTCTCAAAATTCTAAAAAATCTTAGGAGAGAGAAATAACTTAGAGAGAAAGTCCAATTGTAGAGAGAGAAAATACTAGTTCAGGTTGAAGAAAGAGAGGAAAGAGAGAGAAACTCTCTTTCTCATATTTTATTATTTATATCATTATTTATTAATTAATTTATTTTATTTTTCTTTCTTCTTTTCTTTCTTTCTTTCTTTCTTTCTTTTTTCTTTTTCTTCACAGAAGAGAGAGGAGAGAAAATCCTATTTATTATTATTATATTATTATTATTTTATTTTTCTTCTTTTTTTTTCTTTTTTTTTTTTTCTTTTCTTTTCTTTTCCTTCTTTTTCTTTTCTTTTTCTTTTCTTTTTCTTTTCTTTTCCTTCTTCTTCTTTTTTTTTTCTTTTTCTTTTCCTTCCTTCTTCCCGTGGGTTCCTTTGGGCCGAAACAGGAGATCTCACAATCCCCTGTTGGCTGGCCGGTCGACGGTGCAACCGGCATGGGGTGGCCATTGGCAGGAGGGGGGCAACCCAACGACAAGAGGAGGGCCAAACCGGTGGTCGGCGGTGACCACCGACGTCAGAAATCAAAGAAAAATGACAAAAATAAAGGTTTCTTCTGCAACAAAATTTGACGACTCCGATCACCGACGAGCGTGCACACAGGCATGGGAAGGAAAGGGGATAAAAGAGGAAGGGGAGGAGGCTTACCTTCGACGCCGGCGAGACTTTTCCGACGAGCAATTGGACGGGCACAGGGATGGGTCTCCGTGAGGATTTTCCGACGATCTCTGCCATTTTGCCCTGGGATTTCTCGATGAGAGGGAGAGAGGAGGATTCTCCTCCTTAAATAGAGCCGGACGGGGCTCTTTCTGACTCCGATTTGGAGCCGGCGAGAGGAGGAAGAAGACTCCCTTTGGGAGTTCTTCTCCTCTATTTTTTTTTTTTTCTTTTTTTTTCGTTTGGGCTTTGGCTGATTTTGGGTTGGAATTCATTACATGGGCCGGGCCATGACATTCTTCCCCTCTAAAAGAAATTTCATCCTCGAATTTTTTTTTCTTGCTTGAGTCTTCATAGTTTCTTACTTGAATCTCATCCATAAATATTTTAATATTCTAATTCTTGATATAAAATTCATTCTTAAATCATTTTATAAGAAAAAAGTCAATACATCAATATCGATTTGAAACGGAACCATTCATTTTTTTTATTTATCAAAATCAACATCTCAAAGATTTTCAATGTTTCAAGATTTTAAAATTATGATCTCATTCCCTATAAAATAATGTTCAATACCTCATGACTAAATCAAAATCAAATCTATCTCTTGTGAATAGAAAAAAATCAATATCTTAATTCTTGAATAAGAATTTTATTTTTCATCATCATTTATTTATTTTTCAAAATATTAATCACTCTTAATTTCAACCCATCATAAGATAGAAAAACATACTTCTATGAATCATTTGATGACATCCTAATCAATCAAAATTCAAAAATATTTTCTCTTATTCATACTTTCAAAGGTTGAAGATTTATCATTTCAATCTCATTCTCAAACTTTTGATATTTTAATTCTCGATACAACTTCATCATTAAGTCATTTCATAAAGATCAATATCACCATTGTTGATTGAATCAATATCACTATTTCTAGTCATCGAAATTTTCTTACTCAAACTTTCAAACTCTTAAATATTCTAATTCTTGAAGTAAATTTTATCATTTCATAATAAAAATCAATAACTCAAAATTGATCTAAATTAAAACTATATTTTTCTTATAATCAAAATCAATGTCTCTATTCTAAGTAAGTATATCAATTTGCTTTATCTAAATATTAACTACTCTTGATTAATCGATTTATTATCAAATTAAATTATAAATAACTCCAATCCATCTTTTATAGAATAATCATCAATATCAATAGATAACCTCAATCTTTTCTATTCAGTCAGAGAAATAATAATGATCAAAAGAGTCCAAACTTCAAATTTTATTATATCTTGGAGATAAATATTTGAGTATAATAATTTAAGATCAAAATTATTATTCGATAAATAATCTCAAATTCTTCCTAATAAATAGAGAATTATAAAATTCAATTTTAGGATAGAGAAAATTTATCTCTAAATATTCTAAATTTAAAATCAAAAATCAAAGGTCCACTCATCCTAGAATTAGGATGCTAATTATTTTTGTAGCATAGTAGGTGGAAGCACTACTTTTTAAAAATCATATTAGGATATCTAAAATAATTTAAAATTTTAAAATATTAATTTTTTTTAATATCAATAAATTTCTTGTATCAAACTATATCATCTATCATAATTTTTTGACTCAAAGAATCAACATTCCTGACTTACTCAAAGTAATCAGATTACCATGCTTCCGCTGCGCACTCTGATCTAACAATCAAAATTTCTTAGGTTCACCAAAAAAAAATTTGATCAAATTATTTCTTTATCTTATCAATAGAAAAGATCTAAAATTTTAAATTTCAATTGAAGTCAAAGATTAACTTTCGATTCTCATTCATACTTTTACTAGTGTACAATAATCTTGATTAATCTTTGAGTCCAATATCATATTTAAACCATCATATAGATTTACTATAATCAATATGAATCAAATCTTAATTCTCATATCAATTCAATTCGATAATTTTCAAATCAAAAATTCTTATAAGTCAAATCAATAAAAAAATCCTTCGGTGCTCCACCAAATTTGGACATAATCAGAATATATAAGAATTTTAAATCATTATTTTTTTTTCTAAACTTTCTATCATCAGAATCTTCAATATCTATCAAATATCCTTTCATAACAATCATACAAGCTTCAAAAAAATCAATTCTCTACTTAATAGATTCAATCAGAGACCTCATTAACAAAAGTAAAGGAACTCCATATCAATTTTTAAATTCAAAATTTTTAAATTGTAAATTCACATAGATCCCTTAATCTGAAATAAATATAAATCAGATTTTTTATCTTAATCTAAAGATATCAATTTTTTATTAACAATTTCAACAATAATATCAGAAAATCTCTTGATCAACTTAGATACGAAATCTTTAAATTAAAATTTCATACATATCATGTAGTCTCCAAGAGACATAATAAGATCTATTATCTAGATCTAAGGATGATGATTTAAAGATTTCAGTATGATGAATATTCTACAATCTCAAAATCAATTTCATCAATAAGAATTAGGCTTCTTTGCAATATCTCCAAATATGCATTCATCCTAATATGCCACTTTATATATGATCCACATATCAAGTTCAATTTTGATAAATATTTCAATCAAGCATCATAAAAAAAAAACTTTCTTAGCCCATTCTGGAACAACATTTTATTATCAAATCTTTATCTTGCCAATAATAGTCAACTTCTCAACTAGAAGTAATATCATAGTATCATTCTCACATCAAATTTGAACTTACGATTCACTTGAATAACCAATGATCAAATTAATAACCACAACACACAATAAAATTTTATGTCAATCCTTTTGTAATTACTTTCAATCAAAATCTAACTAATCATATCATGATCAATAGATCATCCATCATATTTCAAATGCTATATGTCATAATCTCTTGTGATCTTTTCATACATAATCTCAATGTTTAATCAAAATTTATAAAGATTTCTTCCACTACAATCATCAAAGATCTACACCATAATGTCTTTAGTGTCTATCCACTTACACCCTTCTATACACATCTTAGTTCATCTACTAATGCTCTGATACCATATTAATTGTCACGTCTCTGATCCGAGATTGTGAATCGAGGGTCATGGCAACCACCGCATACTCATAGAAAAACTCTTTCCATAAGTATGCAAGGCATCTTATCATGCTATCCTAAAATAACATTGAAATAATTAATCAATAATTTAAATCTAAAATATAACGACCTAATTTTTTTCTTTAATATTTCAATAAATTCAACAATGATTCATAGTCCTTATATCAAATTCAATAAGACTTTCAACCGAAAATAAAAGTATAGAGATTCTACTTCTGATCACTCTTTCATTCATATATTGTATCATCTTAATTCCTCAACATCTGTAAAAATAGTAAAAATAGGAGGTAATGAGCTAGACAGCCCAATAAGCAATGATCATTTTTCAACAGATTTCATCAGATATTTAAGTAAATAATCATTTATAAAAAATAAGCATATAGAGTTCATTAATTTGAAATCAATTTTCAATTATGCAATATAATTCATGTTAAATTCATTTCTTTTTCAAAAATTCAAGTTTCTTTCCAGATTTCAATTTCTTTCATTCTTAAATTCTTTTCGTCAACCATGAGCTATGACCATATTTTTTCTATGGCAGGGTCATAACACCGCATATCTTCTTGCGGTGAGCTGCGAATCATCTGGCAGCAAAGTCCTTCAGAACCGTTGGTCTCTCTGGCGGTTTGTCGCTGATCTCTCTGGCAACGTAAACCCTCAGGACAAAGTAATTGCCAACGTATATGCCCCCATTGGCAGGGTCCTTAACATAGTCAGGTTGTCAATTCATAATATTTCTTATATCAAAATTCTTCATAAATCATGTTTCATATTCTAATTTCGATAATAAAATATATAATCATGTAGTATCGAAATCAATCAATATAATGCATCATGAAATCAATATGTTCAATTATGCTTCATCATAACATTTCAAATAAGATATTTTCATAACAAAATATCATTCATCCAATTCATGCATCGTTTCATAAATTATGTCAGAAAAATATATTATAATTTGTTGATAAATCTAGAAAAAGTGAAACATTACTTACCTCGAACGTATTCCAATAAATCCACATAATTTTATAAATTTTCTTTTAAAAATTTTATTCGTAGATCATATCGTGATATCCCATGATCAAACATCCACAATCCTATACAGAATCAATTTCAATAATTAGAAAGAATACGAATACCATATTTCAACGATTTTGATTGGGTCCGATCATCTAATTTCATCAAATCAAAATCTAATTAAGACCTAAACGATCCAAAGTTTGACTATCAGATCAAATCGGATTCAAAGTGATAGGACTGAGGTTTCTTCATCGATTTCATAAAATCAAGTAGAGAGAGAAAATCAGAGGAGAGAGAATTCATGATGTACAATTCGAATTGATCAGGTGACATAATCCAACATTATGATTGGTTCAATATCTCGATTGGTGAAATCAACATGATTGTTGGGTATAAAATACCCTCAGCCAAAGTTCTTAACAGGATTGACCCTCCCAAGACTCCTCCGGCTTTCGACCGCAGATGGTATCTCCCCGGACTTCTCCAACAGTCGGATTCCCACAGTGCCGACTGAATTTCCCCGACGAACGAACTCCCACTACACCACCCGAGCTCCTTCAACATGAGTTCCCCCAGTTATCTATTAAATCATCTTAAGCGCTCACTAAGCTCCGTCGCCAGCCGACTTTCTACGACTATCAGCTGCTCCCCGAATCTCTTTCAGATTTCTTCCAGCCAGGTTCAACTCCAATCCGAACTACCCCTGACTCCACCAACGGCTGAACTTCTCCAACAGTAGATTCCTACAACTACCAGACTCAGCCTGGACTCCTACGGGAGCCGGATCTCATCCCCGACCTCGACTGTGGAAAGGCTTCGCCCGGACTCCTACGGGAGTCGGGCTTCGTCCTCAACCCCGATTGTTGATAAACATCGCCCGGACTCCTACGGGAGCCGGACTTCATCCCTGACTTTGATTGCAGGTAGACTCAGCCCGGACTCCTATGGGAGCCGAATCTCATCCCCGACCTCGACCGCGGAAAGGCTTCGCCTGGACTCCTATGGGAGCCGGGCTCCATCCTCGACCCCGATTGCTGGTAAACTTCGTCCAGACTCCTACGGGAGCTGGACTTCATCCCTGACTTTGATTGCAGGTAGACTCAGCCCGGACTCCTACGGAAGTCGGATCTCGTCCCCGACCTCCACTGCAGAAAGGCTTCGCCCGGACTCCTACGGGAGCCGGGCTCCGTCCTCGACCCCGATTGCTGGTAAACTTCGTCCGGACTCCTACGGGAGCCAGACTTCGCCCCTGACTTTGATTGTAAGTAGACTTCGCCCGGGCTCCTACGGGAGCCAGATCTTGTCTCTAGCTCCAGCTGCGGGAAGGCTCTGCCCGGACTCCTACGGGAGCCGGGCCTCATTCTCAATTTCGACTGCACAAAGACTTTGCCCGAACTCCTACGGGAGCCGGGCTCCACCCACGACTTCGCTTACAAGTAAACTTCATCCGGACTCCTAAGGAAGCCGAACTTCATCCCTGACTTGATTGCAGGTAGACTCTGCCCAGACTCCTACGGGAGTCGGATCTCATCCCCGACCTCGACTACGGAAAGGCTTCGCCCGGACTCCTATAGGAGTCGGGCTCCGTCCTCGACCCCGATTGCTGATAAACTTCATCCGGACTCCTAAGGGAGCCGGACTTCATCCCTGACTTTGATTGCAGGTAGACTCAGCCTGGACTCCTACGGGAGCCGGATCTCGTCCCCGACCTCGACTGCGGAAAGGCTTCGCCCAGACTCCTACGGGAGCCAGGCTCCATCCTCGACCCCGATCGCTGGTAAACTACGTCCGGACTCCTAAGGGAGCCGGACTTCATCCCTGATTTTGACTGCAGGTAGACTTCACCCGAGCTCCTACGGGAGCCAGACCTCGTCTCCAGCTCCAGCTGTGGGAAGACTCCGTCCGGACTCCTGTGGGAGCCAGACCTCATCTCCGACTTCAACTGAAGGAAGACTCCGTCCGGACTCCTGCGAGAGCCGGACTCCAAGCTCCTCTCAAACGGGTGGCTGGCCACCTCTCTCTGCCAGACACCCCAGTCGAACTCCGACCGATAGGCCTGGACCCCCTGGCAGGCCGCAGCAACAGCCATGACTCTGCTCCACCTCCTGCGATTGATTCCATGCGGCTCCATCACTCCCTGGCAGGCCATAATAATGGCCACGATCCTGCTCCACTTCCTGCGATGGATACCGCATGATTCTTCCATTCTCTGGCAAGTCGCGACAACGGACGCCGCTCCGCTCCCCGTGGCAGACTCCACGTATCACGCCCCGGTGATAGCCACGGGTCCACTCCACTACTCTCCGCAACAAACTCCTCCTGACTCTGGGTGGCCCACTGCCAGACGGTTACAAATATCGCTATCAGTTTGTTGCCCCCTCCACCTATAAAAGAGGGATCCCAGATACGTTATTCTCTAAGCTCTCATTTTTACCTAGAAACTCTACTAAAATTTTTGTTCGAGCACTCCATTCTTGTTGAGGTAGAGAACTGACTTGAGCGTCGAAGGGTCTTGCCGGAGCAACCTCACTTCCGGTTTAGACTTCTTTTACAGGTCCCGGAGGCGACCGCGACTCCAGCTTCTCCAGTGCAGGTGGATTTTTGCACCAACAGGATTGGCGCTAGAGGAAGGGCTGAACCTTCGCAGTACCCTTATTCTTAAAGGGGCGCTCAATGGGACTGCCTCTGGTCATCTTCTCCAACATCCACTTCTTTTTCCCCCACTTGGTCTTTGCCCGATGCCTCCCCGCAAGGCATCCACGCGACGATCCATGGCCTCCACGGCCAGATCTCAGGCTCCGACCTCACCTCCAGTTTTTCAGCCTCCACCTCCTCCTCCGGCAATGACGGTCGGTGCAGAGCAATTTGATCTGCAGGCACAGCAGGTCAGAGGCCTCACTGAAGCAGTGCAGGCCATGCAGCAGCAGTAGCAGTCGCAGGCATCAGTGTGCCTGGAAAGAGTGTCATCGGAACACCAGAATCTGGCGATAGGGCGGGCCACTTGGGCCAGCCGCCCCATCTTTCTTGGGAAGATGAACCCGAGGGTGGAGAGCCCTCAGTCGGATCACGACTTCACCCCTGGAAGATCTCTACCCCCATTCTGTCAGAGGACCCTTGAGACCCAAAGTCGAGAGAATTTTTTGGACCGGAGACTCCAGGAGATGAACCGACGGATCGAAGAACTCCGCCACGCTCCCCCCGCTTATGGTGAGGATATTTGCACTGACCCTCCCTTTTCTCAAATGATCATGCAGGAATCGATCCCACCAAATTTCAAACTCCCCTAGTTCGAAAGCTACGACGGGACTTCAGACCCGGTTGATCATTTGGAGGCCTTCCGGATGATGATGCTGCTTCATGGCGCACCCGATGCCATTCTATGCCGAGCCTTCCCATCCATCTTGAAGGGAGCGGTGAGAAACTGGTACTCGACGCTGAAGCCGGGTACCATCTTTTCCTTCGATCAGATGAGCCACCAATTTGTGGCCTATTTTGTCAGCATCCGGCACCCCCAGAAGGGTTCGGAGTCCCTCATCAATATCAAGCAGAGGGAGGGGGAGTCCATTCAGGCCTACATCAACCGTTTCAATATCGCAGCGTTGGAGGTCTGAAATTTGGACCAATCGGTAGCAATGGCCGCTCTAAAGGGCGGCCTTCAGAAGAATGACCTTTTGTTCTCCCTGAAGAAGAAGTACCCCAGAGATTTTGCTGATCTGTTGGCTCGGGCTGAAGGGTACGCCCGAGTGGAAGAAGCCTTCAAAATGAAGGATGAGGAGACTGCGAGAGAACGACAGGCGGGAGACTCGAGTAAGCCCACAGTCGAAAAAGGGCCGAGAGAAGCTCGGCCACATTCTCGAACTCCTCCCGGGCACAAGCGTGTCCATACTCCTCCCCGGGTATGTAGGCAGAGAAGTCCAGACCGTGGAGTTCGGCGGGGTTCTCCATCGGGAAGATTCTGCAACTATGCCCCCCTCAATGCCTCGAAGACCCAGGTACTGATGGAGGTCAAGGAGCAGCTCCCTAGGCCAGAGAGGATGCGCACACACCCCAAAAAGTGCAACCCCAACAAGTTCTATCTCTACCATCGCGACCACGGCCACGACATGGAGGAATGCATCCAGCTCTGAGACGAGATCGAGGAGCTCATCCAGCGAGATCGACTTGATAGGTTCATTCGACGTCGGCCTAAGGGTAGAGAAGATCAGCCAAGGACCCTGCCGCAACCTAAACCGCCAAGGAGGGAGGAGCAGCCCGGAGATCGACTTCCGATCGGGACCATCGACTCCATCACCGAAGGGCCTCAAGGAGGAGCAGACCTTCCACGACCATGGAACTCGAGAAACCTGTAAATGTACTGCTCACGACTTTGCTTTGAATCAAAATTCCTTTCGACTTTGCATGTCTTTCCCTTTTGGCATGGATTTGTTACGATTGGGGATAACCCCTTCAAACAATTAAAACAAGGTCATGTTAGGAACAGGAGGAGAACCTCGTCCTAACATGAGCAAAATGAAAGTCTGATTATTTTAAGATCAGATCGGAGAAGAGGCCCATATAACGGCTCTTGAGTGCCCCCATGGTCATGTTAGGGACAGGAGGAGAACCTCATCCTAACATGAGCAAAATGAAAGTCCGATTATTTTAAGATCGGATCGGAAGAGAGGCCCATATAACGGCCCTTGAGTGCCCCCATGGTCATGTTAGGGACAGGAGGAGAACCTCATCCTAACATGAGCAAAATGAAAGTCCGATTATTTTAAGATCGGATCGGGGGAGAGGCCCATATAACGGTCCTTGGATACCTCCTGGGCCATGTTGGGGACGGGAAGAGAACCTCACCCTAACATAGGCAAAGTCAAAGGCCCGGTTCTTTTAGACCGAATGGGGGGAGAGGCCCTACAACGCCCTTACGCGCCCCCACAGCCATGTTAGGGATATGAGGAGAATCTCGCCCTAACATGAGCAAAGTCAAAGGCCCGGTTCTTTTAGATCGGATGGGACGAGAGGCCCTACAACGCCCTAATGCGCCCCCACAGCCTTGTTAGGGACAGGAGGAGGACCTCGTCCTAACATGAGCAAAGTCAAAGGCCTGATTCTTTTAGACCGGATGGGGGGAGAGGCCCTACAACGTCCTAATGTGTCCCCACAGCCTTGTTAGGGACAGGAGGAGGATCTTGTCCTAACATGAACAAAGTCAAAGGTCCGGTTCTTTTAGACCGGATGGGGGGAGAGGCCCTACAACACCCTAATGTGCCCCCACAGTCATGTTAAGAACAGGAGAAAACCTCGTCCTGACACGAGCAAAGTCGAAGACCCGGTTCTTCTAGACCGGATGGGGGGAGAGGCCCTTGCAATGACCTTTATGTGCCCCCACAGTCCTATTGAGAACAGAAGGAGAATCTCATCCTAACCTGAGCTGGGATCGACTACATCAAGGACAGAAGGAGGACCTCGTCCTGGCGATGACAAAAATCTAGTCACCCAACGTGATCGATAAAGGAAAAAGTCCCCTCAATGGCACCTCCACACCTCTACGCGACCCCGCGAAAAGCAAGGGGAGGATCCTCACTCAGAAAAGAGAAAAAAATTAAAAAGAAAAAGTGACGAACTACATCGACAACAGATAAAAAATAAACTACACCGAAAACATAGAGAACTTCGTCTCAACAAAGACGGGAGTTCCTACCAAACATCCCCGGCCTCTAAGAAGACTCTCGACACTGGTCAAGAAAATAACGACCCCTTCAAGGTAATGCGGAGTTTGGACTACCGAGCTTGAGCCTACGGCCATGGACGATAAGAAAAGCAAATCAGTGTGGCGACGACTGGGCACCTCCAAACGACATCGACGTCGGACAAGTCAAAAGATAAAAGAAGTTCGACAGACGATAATTTAATACAATACATGGATGAGGTAACACAAAATCTCCTTTTCATTTTATTTGCGAAATATACACCGCGAAGCCCAGAAGGCTAAAGGAAGAAAAGCAAAACCATAAGAACCAAACAAAACAACAAAAGAGAAAATGTATGCATGGAAAGACGGAAGGCCAAAAAGAGCCCTAGGGAAGCTCTGCTCCTTCCGACCTCGAATTATCTGCTTCACTCCTCATCAAGGACTGCCTCAGATTTTCAACTTCTTCTTCTAGCTCTCTCTTTTTCAGCAGCATGTCCTTGGACACCCGACGGAGTCGCTGGCTTTTGTTCTCCGCCTCTCGATGCCTCTTTCTCAGGACCTCGAATTCTGCCTCCGCGTCCTGACGGCCTACTGCTCGCATGCCAGCTGGATCTTCAATTGCTGTAGCTCGGCCGTCCTCCCCCCAAGGGCGATAGAAAACTCTTCTGCAGTTCTTCTCAGGGATTGGAGTTCGCTGGAATCCTGAGAGGAAGCGAGCTGAGCCCTGCCAGCCAGCTGCCCTTGAAGACGGGCAACTTCGTCGGTCGCCACCCTGAGTCTCTCCTTGTATTCGTCCACCTGCTTGCGCCAGCCAGCCCTGTATGCATCGTAGCTCGCCTCGGCCTCCTGGAGCTGCTGCTGGAGGTCGGAGACCTTCTTCGACTACTCCCGGTCGCTGTCGGCCCGAGTCAGAGGTCGGGATGAACTTCCCTCCAGCTGGCCAATCCTCTCCCGGGCAGCCAACAGCTCCACCCTGAGGGAACTGATTTTGGCAGCTTGAGCCCAAATTTGATCGCTGGCATGCTTCTTGTGCTCCTCAAGCTCCTTCTCAAAGTTTGCCTTCCTCCAGCTGTACTCCATGATCCCCTTCATGTGGAGATTCTGAAAGTAGGTGGCCTCTGCGGTGGCTTCGGAATGACTCTCCCTCAACCTGCGAAGCTCATCTTTCATCTTCTTCGACCTTTTTGTTAAATGGAGGACTTTCTTTTTCAGCCGCTAGATTGTAGATTTTAGCGGAATCCCCTGAGGCAAGGGAAGCTCTTCGACGGGGCACTGCCATCGGGAGGTCAACGCGTTAAAATGCAGCTCATTACAAAGAAGAAGAAAGAAAGAAAGAAAAAGAAGAGAAGAAAAGTCCCCCAAAAGGAGGAGACCAATTTTATTGACTGAACGTTTCTTGAAGACAAAAGAAAAAAGAAAAATGGCAATAAAGGAAGAATACAAAGTTAGAGGTCTTGGACCTCTGGATCAATGGGGGGACTCGGCACCTCTGGGGGGTGGACCGCGGTGGCTGCAACGGTGGTGGAGGGTCCGGCTTCATCCTCGGATGCCTCGTCCAAGAAGTTGAGGTCGAGCTCGGGGAATTTCACGACCATCTTCTCTTGGCAGAGCTCGAACCCTTTATTGAATGCGGCTTGGCCGAACTCAACCTTCAACTTCTTCATTTCGATGGAAGTCTTGAACTCCTCCACCACTTGACTCCTGACCTCCGAGACCAGGGTCGGGATCTGTTCCACCATGTTGGCAACCTCGGCCTCCGCCCTCCTCACCATCTCCTCCAGGTCGGCCTTCTGTTCCGTCGAGGTCTGTCTCTCCCTCTCTCAAGCACCTCTCGGAGACTGGCCACCTCGAGGGCCATTTTCCTAAGGCGGGCAGCCTCGGCCTGCTGACCTTCCACCACCTTGTTTGTCATCTCGATGTTGGTGAGGAGTTGGTGCCCGAGCTGCAAGGGCGACCGGAGAGTCAGAATGGGAGCTGGGAAGTTAATTAAATGAAGAAGCGAAAGGAAAAAGGAGGACGAATCTACTTACCTCGAGGAAGGCCCCCAGCGAGTCCCAGACTCGTTGTGTAGGATCGATGCGGACGATCCTCTGGACGACTTCGGGCAGTGAGCACCCGTCTACCAGCTTTTTTATTAGATCCCTGTCACTAAAGGGATCATCCTCTTGCTCCTCTTCAGAGCCGCGGGACTCTTCAGTGGCAGCCCAGCGACTGCCGACCCTGCGGGCCAAGGTCTTCCTCCTCTCACCCCCTGGCACCTCCTCAGGATGGGTCTCTGAAGCGGGGACCTCAGTAGGAGAACTCAAACCCCTCGGGGAAGCCCGGGCGGCGAGACGTTCAGTGTCTGGAAGGACATCGACGGCTGAGGTCGCTTGGGCAAGTGCGGCCGAACTCGTCCCCTCCGCTCTAGCCCTCTTCGCCGGCCCGGAGACCGCGGCGCCCTTTCTTTTGAGAGCCTTCAGGCCCCTGGCTAGTATCTGTGCTTCTTCGGTGTCCATGCCTAAAAAAAAAAAAAAAGAGAGAGAAAGAGAAAAGAAAAAGAGGGCGTGAAAAAGAAGAAAAGAAGAGAAGTGGGAGAAAGAGAGGAAAGGAAAAGAAAGAAAAAAAAAAGAGAGAGATGAAATACTGGCAGGATCCAGGGGGCTCAGACCGATGTTGAACATAAACTGCTCCTTCAAGAGGTTGGGGAGAGAAAGAGTTGGATATTTGAGGAGTTTCTGGGAGGCTTGATGGTCGTCTCCCTCCAGACTGGGCGCCCGACAGACGGAGTCTCTCAGGGAGCCCCAAGGGGGCAACTCTAGCCTCAAGGTCGGGCATCGAACATAAAGAAACTTCCCCTTCCAGTTATGGATAGAAGAAGGGGCACCCTTCAGTAACCCCTTCCTACCGAACTGAGGGGAGAAGTACCACCAATCTTTCACCGTGGGATGATGCTTGAAGGTGTAGAAGTATTTAAACAAGGAAAGAGTGGGCTGGACTTCGACTACATGGCAAAGAGAGAGGAACCTTATCAAAAACCTAAAGGAGTTCGGTGCAACCGAAACCAGAGAAATGTCCAGAAATCGGAAAAGAGCAATGACAAAAGGTGGCAGAGGAAGTCAGAGTCTGGCACGAAAGGCCTCCTGGTACAGGCAGAAGCAGTCGTGGGGAGGGGCACTAGCCTGATCGGACGGGCCAGGAAGTTTCAGTTCGTACTCCGGAGGAACCCCATATTGAACTCTTATCAGTTGGAGTTTGTCTGGAGTCAGAGAACAGGGAATGGCGTCCGATGCAAAAATTGGATGAGGTTCAGCTCTACCTACTAGTTCACCTACCACCTGAGGACTCTGAGAGATCGAGACAGACGAACTCCTAGAGCCACTAGAAGAAGAACCCCTGGAAGACATCTAGAATCACACGAACACCACTTACAGAGGCGAAATCCCTAAAAATCGGGAAAAATCACAGACAAGGTCCCAGGGGACTGATATGCAGAGCAAGAGGAAGAAAGATCGAATGCCAAAAGGAAGAACAAAAAGAGGAAGGAGTTTCGAGACTAACCTAGGCGATTCGAAGAAGTATGAAGGTACGGAAATGGGGACGGCTCGAGGAACGCCTAAGGCTGGGAAGGGCGCTGAGAAAAATCGAAGTTCTCAGGAAGAAGAAGGATGCCAGAACGAGACCGTCGGATAGAGCGGGACTCTTGGAGGAGGAGTGCGGGTTTAAATAGGCCCTGAGATCCGGCATAATGACGATTGCGAATCCCCTCTAGCCGGTCTCTTTTCGCCGCATGTCCCACTCACCACAGCGGGCGGTTAAAAAGTGGGAGACGGCTAACAGTGCCTTTATTGCGCCACGCCTTGAGCACCGTTCCACTGTAGGTTCCAAAAGAGCCTCTTCAGATCGCCTCGATTTGAAAAGACTCCAGTGCATGCGTATTAAATGCCAAAATATCTGAGGACGATTACGCGCGGACATCGAGGGAGCAACTTTGACTGTGACAATTTTTCTATACTTCCTTCATTCGAAATTCGAACTCGAAAGTAGGGAGACTGGTGTTGGGTATAAAATACCCTCAGCCGAAGTTCTTAACAGGATTGACCCTCCTAAGACTCCTCTGGCTTTCGACCGCAGATGGTATCTCCCTGGACTTCTCCAACAGCCGGATTCCCACAGTGCCGACTGAATTCCCCCGACGGACGAACTCCCACTACACCACCCAAGGTCCTTCAACATGAGTTCCCCCAGTTATCTATTAAATCGTCTTAAGTGCTCACTAAGCTCCACCGCCAACCGACTTTCTACGACTATCAGCTGCTCTCCGAATCTCTTCCAGACTTCTTCCAGCCAGGTTCAACTCCAATCCGAACTACCCCGGACTCCGCCAACGGCTGAACTTCTCCAATAGTAGATTCCTACAACTACCAGACTCAGCCCGGACTCCTACGGGAGCCGGATCTCATCCCCGACCTCGACTGCGGAAAGGCTTCGCCCGGACTCCTACGGGAGCTGGGCTCCATCCTCGACCCCAATTGCTGGTAAACTTCGCCCGGACTCCTACGGGAGCCGGACTTCATCCCTGACTTTGATTGCAGGTAGACTCAGCCCGGACTCCTACGGGAGCCGGATCTCATCCCCGACCTCGACTGCGGAAAGGCTTCGCCCGGACTCCTACGGGAGCCGGGCTCCGTCCTCGACCCCGATTGCTGGTAAACTTCGTCTGGACTCCTACGGGAGCCGGACTTCATCCCTAACTTTGATTGCAGGTAGACTCAGCTCGGACTCCTACGGAAGTCGGATCTCGTCCCCGACCTCGACTGTGGAAAGGCTTCGCCTGGACTCCCACGGGAGCCGGGCTCCGTCCTCGACCCCGATTGCTGGTAAACTTCGTCCGGACTCCTACGAGAGCCAGACTTCGCCCCTGACTTTGATTGCAGGTAGACTTCGCCCGGGCTCCTACGGGAGCCAGATCTCGTCTCCAGCTCCAGCTGCGGGAAGGCTCCGCCCGGACTCCTATGGGAGCCGGGCCTCGTTCTCAATTCCGGCTGCACAAGGACTTCGCCCAGACTCCTACGGGAGCCGGGCTCCACCCATGACTTCGCTTACAGGTAAACTTCGTCCGGACTCCTAAAGGAGCCGGACTTCATCCCTGACTTTGATTGCAGGTAGACTCAGCCCGGACTCCTACGGGAGCCGGATCTCATCCCCGACCTCGACTGCGGAAAGGCTTCGCCCGAACTCCTACGGGAGTCGGGCTCCGTCCTCGACCCCGATTGCTGATAAACTTCGTTCGGACTCCTAAGAGAGCTGGACTTCATCCCTGACTTTGATTGCAGGTAGACTTAGCCCAGACTCCTACGGGAGCCGGATCTCGTCCCTGACCTCGACTGTGGAAAGGCTTTGCCCAGACTCCTACAGGAGCCGGGCTCCGTCCTCGACCCTGATCGCTGGTAAACTACGTCCGGACTCCTAAGGGAGCCGATCTTCATCCCTGATTTTGACTGCAGGTAGACTTCGCCCGAGCTCCTACGAGAGCCAGACCTCGTCTCCAGCTCCAGCTGCGGGAAGACTCCATCCGGACTCCTGTGGGAGCCGGACCTCATCTCCGACTTCAACTGAAGGAAGACTCCATCCGGACTCCTGCGAGAGCCGGACTCCAAGCTCCTCTCAGACGGGTGGCTGGCCACCTCTCTCCGCTAGACACCCCAGCTGAACTCCAATCAATAGGCCTGGACCCCCTGGCAGGCCGCAGCAATAGCCACGACTCTGCTCCACCTCCTACGACGGATTCCACGCGGCTCCATCACTCCCTGGCAGGCCATAATAATGGTCACGATTCTGCTCCACTTCCTGTGATGGATACCGCGCGATTCTTCCATTCTCTAGCAAGTCACGACAACGGACGCCGCTCCACTCCCCGTGGCAGACTCCACGTGGCACGCCCCGGTGATAGCCATGGGTCCACTCCACTACTCTCCGCAACAAACTCCTCCTGACTCTGGACGGCCCACTGCCAGACGGTTACATACATCGCTATCAGTTTGTTGCCCCCTCTGCCTATAAAAGGGGGACCCCAGATACGTTATTCTCTAAGCTCTTGTTTTTACCTAGAAACTCTGCTAAAATTTTCGTTCGAGCACTCCATTCTTGTTGAGGCAGAGAACTGACTTGAGCGTCGGAGGGTCTTGCCGGAGCAACCCCACCTCCGGTTTAGACTTCTTTTGCAGGTCCCGATGGCGACCGCGACTCCAGCTTCTCCGACACAGGTGAATTTTTGCACCAACAATGATCAAATTAAGTCATGGCTAGATCAGGATGATCAAATCTAAAGATTCATGATTTGATCAAGGTGGGTGCCAGTACGCTGTCTGACAATCATGGATCAAGATTCTTCATTAGAATCAGATCAGGACTATTAAAAAAAAATTTTTCATTCACTAACCTTTTTAGAGAGAGAATCAATCAAGAGAGAAAATATTTTAGAGAGAAAAAATTCTAGAGAGAGAAAATTCTAGAGAGAGAAAATTTTAGAGAGAGAAAACTCATCTTGAATTCTTCAAATAATATGATTCAACAAATTTGATCGATCAGATCAAATCATGTTGAAATTATCATGTGGATAATTCCATAAAATCATAAGAAATAAAATCTAAAAATACCTGATCTGATCAAAGTGGATGTCGGTGTACCGTCCGATGATCACAGATCAAAAATTCATCACTAGGATCATTTAAATTCATCATCATTCTTCTCAAAATTCTAAAAAATCTTAGGAGAGAGAAATAACTTAGAGAGAGAAAGTAGAGAGTGAAAGTCCAATTCTAGAGAGAGAAAATACTAGTTCAGGTTGAAGAAAGAGAGGGAAGAGAGAGAAATTCTCTTTCTCATATTTTATTATTTATATCATTATTTATTAATTAATTTATTTTATTTTTCTTTCTTCTTTTCTTTCTTTCTTTCTTTCTTTCTTTTTTCTTTTTCTTCACGGAAGAGAGAGGAGAGAAAATCCTATTTATTATTATTATTATATTATTATTATATTATTTTTTTCTTCTTTTTTTTTCTTTTCTTTTTCTTTTCTTTTCCTTCTTTTTCTTTTCTTTTTCTTTTCTTTTCCTTCTTCTTCTTTTCTTTTTCTTTTTCTTTTCCTTCCTTCTTCCCGTGGGTTCCTTTGGGCCGAAACAGGGGATCTCACAATCCCCTGTTGGCTAGCCGACCGGCGGTGCAACTGGCGTGGGACGGCCATCGACAGGAGGGGGCGACCCAACGACAAGAGGAGGGCCAAACCAGTGGTCGGCGGTAACCACCGACGTCGAAAATCAAAGAAAAATGGTAAAAATAAAGGTTTCTTCCGCAACAAAATCTGATGACTTCGGTCACCGGCGAGCATGCACACAGGCATGGGAAGGAAAGGGGAGAAGAGAGGAAGGGGAGGAGGCTTACCTCCGACGCCGGTGAGGTTTTTCCAGCGAGCAATTGGACGGGCACAGGGATGGGTCTCCGTGAGAATTTTTCGACGATCTCTGTCGTTTTGCCCCGAGATTTCTTGATGAGAGGGAGAAAGGAGGGTTCTCCTCCTTAAATAGAGCAAGAGGGGGCTCTTTCCGACTCTGATTGGGAGCCGATGAGAGGAGGAAGAAGACTCCCTTCGGGAGTTCTTCTCCTTTGTTTTTCTTTTTTTTGTTTTTGTTTGGGCTTTGGCTGATTCTGGGCTGGGATTCATTACATGGGCCGGCCATGACAGATGCAAAATGGGAGAAGACATGCATCCCGCCACAATACTCTGTGTAAAACCTCTTCCAAACCAAACCAACGACCAAGTCGGTCCCAAATCCCAATGCCCTCTTCTTGCACCCACCCAACTCTCTCTCTCTCTTTCTCTCCAACCCAGAGGCCGACGTGCTAGGATTTTTTTTATTTATTATTTTTTTAAAATTTTACTATATATAGACCTCCAAATCAAATTGAGATGGCACGGACATGGTGAAACTGTATGTTGAAGATATGATTTCTGCTTAAAACCATATGGTCAACATACGATTTCAGATGAGATGAATAAAATATTTAAAATTTAAATTTAAAATAAAAATCACATATTGAACATGCGGCTTTAATTTTTCAAATGAAATCGCATCTTCAAGATGTGATTTTTCTTTTTTTTTATTTTATTTTTGAACGTTGAAGTTTTTCTTTTTTTTTTTTTGCCATTTTCGCTTAGTCGGGGGCTTCATTGGGACCGGAGAGAGAAAGGATGGGGGTCCCATTCGGCTGGGGCAGCGACCAGATGGTGGGGGCGATGGCGTGTTGCACCCGAGGGGGGCGTGGGGTGTGGGCGCGACAGTCAAGAGAGGGTAGAGGGGGTTTCGAAGGGGGCGGCGCACTTTGGCACGGACGGACGTCAGAGCTCGAGGAGAGGGGAGAGAGGGTGGTGGTCGCATGGAGTCAGAGACAGATGGTGGGTACGGCATGGATGGCGGCGGGGTGGAGCGGACGGCCCTGATGGGTGCCTCACAAGGGGAGAGGGAGGCGGCCATGGCAGTGGGGCAGAATGGACGACGAACCATGCAAAGGACAGTGGTGGGGTGGGGCTGCAGGTGGCATGCCGAAGGGGGTGGGTGTGGGTCGGTTGCCGGGGGGAGGAGGGAGGAAGGGAAGGGAGAAATGAAAAAAAAAAAAAAGATAAATAATAAAATATTTTTATTTTATTAATAATAAAAAATATATTTTTATTTGGTTAATAATAAAATATTTTTATTTGGTTAATAATGTTATTTTAAAATATATTTATGCTAAAAATCAATAAATATATTTCATGAAAAAGTAATAAATATATTTATTATTAAAATAAAATTTATATAATAATAAAATATATATTACTTAAAAAATTTATATAATAATAAAATTTATATATATTAATAATAATATTTTATTATTAATCAAATAATATTTTTTATTATTAATAAAATAAAAATATTTTATTATTTATCTTTTTTCTTTTTTTTTCTCTCATTTCTCCCTTCCCTTCCTCCCACCCCCCCACGCTGGCAACCGACCCACACCCACCCCCTCCGGTGTGCCACCCATTGCCTTGCCCCACCACCGTCGTCCTCCGCACTGTCCGCTGCACCATTCGTTTCCCATTTTGCCCCACTGCCATGCTTCCTCTTCCCTCATAGGGCATCCGCTGTGGCCCTGCCCCACTGCGGCCCTACCATGCCGTCATCCCCGCCGCATCCGCCATCCGCCTTCGGCTCCGTGCGACCATAACCCTTCTTCCCCTCCCCTCGGGCTCCAACGTCCATCTGTGCTAAAATCGGCCCCCCTCGGGAACCCCCTCTGCCCTCCTCCGACCGCCATGCCCACACCCCACACCCCCTCGATGCCACATGCCATCGCCCCTGCCACCCGACCACTGCCTTAGCTGACCGATGGCCCCCCTCCCCTCCCTCCCTGGTCCCGATGAAGCCTCTGGTGTTGCTCCAAGAATTGATTTTGATAATCACAAATCATTTGAGGGGACTACTAATATGTTTCTTGTCTTTGAAGAATATTTTTATGATGTTTCAGATAGTCCAAAAGATTGAGTTTGAAAAGCTTCATCAAGTATGTTAAAATTGAAATTTTTGCAAGTTGGAGAAGTTTTCGAAGTCTTCTGAGAGTGTCTAATTGATTTAAAGCCATTTGAGAGCATTTGAAAGTATTCTGATAAGTTTCAGACCTTAAATGCATAAAAAATTGAGTTGGCACAAAATGGGATGACCCATCTAGAAATGGGATGACCCATCTAGGTCATCCTCTTTCATTGGATAGCCGGCGTGCATCATTTTGGCTTATGACATGCGGTGGGATGATCCATTTGGGATGACCCATGTAGTGGGATGATTTACTTGGGATGACCCCTGAGATCCTGAGACTAAAACAGAAAGCTGAACTTTTTGTCTGGTCAATTGGAACATCCCATGCGACATCCCATTGCTAGTGAGATGTCCCATTTTGGGCAACCTTCGTAACGGCTAATTTTCAGTCCGCTTTTGGTGCATTTAATATGCATTAAACACTCTCCAATGGCTCTAAACAGACACTAAGATATTCTTAAGTGCGAATGGTGATTATAAATGCTCTCTTGAAGTGAAAAATTACAAGTTTGAAAGCATTCAAAGCTCACATCCGTGAAAGTTCAGAAAATCTCTAAAAGAGAGGAAAGAAGAGATCAATTAGCTCACCAACCACTCTCCAGTTGCAATCAAGTATGCAAATCTATTGAGGGTATTCAGTAAAAGCTTCTTCCCTTTAAGTATTGTATTTCTATTGCATTTATTATGTTCATTTAAAGAGATATTGTGCTAAAATTTTTGTACCTTATTTTTCTCACATTATTTTTTGGGTTTTGAGTTTTGGGGGGTTTCAAAATTCAGATAGGTTGATCTGAACCTGAAATCTGAGTGTTGAGGGTTGGCTTGTACCCAAAAAATAAATATTCTTGCTGGAATAGCAAGGGTCAGGGTTATCCGACGTGTTGTATTTTTGAAATCTTTTTAGTGGATTGAATTTTCAAGTAAGGACTTGGAGATTGGATGTAGGTGCAAGATTGGCACCGAACCACTATAAATTCTTTGTGTTTATTGTGCTTGCATTTCTTTATTTGTTCTTTGTGTTTTATACTTGCTTACCTATCTTTTATGTTTGATTCCATTTTTATTGCAAATCAACTCACTCCACTCATCATCTTAACACATTACTTTAGAGCACTAATCTTAAAAATTTTAAAAATACTCAATTCACCCCCCTCTTGGGCTTTATATCTGGACAACAAATGGTATTAGAGCCCGGTGCTCTAGCCCTTATTTGATTTAACCATTAAGAGTCAAAGGTTTATGGCAGTCCAATTTGACACATCCCTAGCTGAGGGGTAATCTACAAACCGACCTCCATTTTTCAATGTGTCAAACTACACCTATTGAAAAGGTCGGATGAAAATTTTTATTCAGGCACTTGACTATGATATGTGGAGTATCATAGTAAATAGACCACACATATCCACTAAATTGATTGATGGCATGTCTCTCCCTAAGCTGGAAGGTGAATGGGATGAATTTGATAAGAAAATGGCTCAGCTCAACGCTAAAATCATGAATATTTTATATTATGCTTTAGATGCAAATAAATTTAATCATATTTTTACTTGCAATTCAGTTAAAAAAATTTGAGATAAGTTAGAAGTTACACATGAAGGCACAAACCAAGTAAAAGAGTTTAAGATCAATATGCTTGTGCATAACTATGAACTATTTAAAATAAAACCTGAAGAGTCAATAACTCAAATATTCATCCATTTCACTGACATCATAAATGGTTTGAAAAATCTTGATAAATATTATTCTAACAGTAATTTTATGAGAAAAGTGTCTAGATCTTTACCAAGATTATGGGAGGTAAAGGTCACTGCAATTCAAGAAGCTAACGACTTAAATATTCTACTATTGGAGGAGCTTCTTGAATTCCTCATGACTCATGAACTGACCATGAAGCAACACTCTGAGGAGGAGACCAAAAGAAAGAAGACAATCGCTCTCAAGTCGACAGCTCAAAAAGAAGAAGATATAGAAAAATCAAAGAATAGCGAGGAAGATAAGGATTTGGCCCTAATCACTAAGAAATTTAGATGCTTCATGAGGAGAAGGAGATAAGAAACCAAGAGAAAACCACCAACTAAGGCAGAGTCGAGTAAAGAAAAAGAAAAGGAACAGTCCATTATTTGTTATGAGTGCAAGAAGCCAGACCACTTCAAATCAAAATGTCCGCAGCTCAAAAAGGATCAAAAGAAGTTCAAGAAGAAAAGACTATAATGGCTATATGGAGTGACAGTGATGACTCCACCACAGATGAAGAATCTCACGAAGAAGCCAACCTGTGTCTTATGGTACATGAAAATGAGGTAACCTTCGAAACTCAAAATAAATTTTCTTGTGATGAACTGCTAAAAACTTTTCATGAATTTTTGGATGATCTAAAAGAATTAGAAATAAAAAATAAAAATTTGAAATTAAGAAACCAAGTATTAGCTAAAGAAAGAGAAGAAGTTGATAGCAAAAATAAAGAATTAAAATTAAAGAATCAATCTTTATTAAAAGAAAAAGATAAATTTTCAAGTCAAAATGAAACTCTTGTAAAAGAAAATCAAAAACTAAAGGAAGAGGTAACCAAGTTAAAATCTATAGTTGATAGATTTACATTAAGTTCAAACAAACTTCAGATTATCATTGATAGTCAAAATGCTGTATATGATAAAGCCAGACTTGGCTATAACACTCTTAGAAAATAAAAATTTTTGAAAAATATTTTTGTCAATACATCCATAAAAAAATTATCAAATATTACTTATTTTAAATGTGACAAAGTAGGGCATAAAGCTTATTCATATTTATCAAATAAATTTGATGATAAAAATACTAAAAAAATATGAGTTTCAAAAGGAACTATTGTGACTAACTCTAAAGGACCCAAGTTAGTTTGGATACTTAAGGTTAAAACTTGATTTCATGTGTGTAGGTGTGTCTTACATCTCAAGCAACAAAATAAAAGTGGTATCTTGATAGTGGATGCTCAAGACACATGACTGGTGATGAATCTCAATTCATCACATTGGAAGTCAAGAATGGAGGGATGGTCACCTTTGGAGATAATGGCAAAGAGAAGATCATCGGTATTTGTAACATTGGTATCACTCCCTCCACTTGTATTGAAAATGTATTACTTGTAGATGGTCTCAAGCCTAATTTTTTAAGTATTAGTCAATTATGTGATAAAAGTTGCAAAGTAGTTTTTGAATCATCTATGTGCATTGTAACTAGCCCCTCTGATGTTAGCACTAGATTCATTGGACATAGACATGGCAATGTATACATGGTTGATTTGAATAATCTCTTCTTACAAAACATGCAATGTCTTGTGGCTATGAATACTAAAATTAATAAGACTAGTTGACTTTGGCACCGTAGGCTTGTACATATTAGTATACACATACTTTTTAAAATCATTAAAAAAGATTAGATTTTTAGTTTGCCAAAGATTAATTTTGACAAAAATAAAATTTGTGATGCATGTCAATTAGGTAAACAAACAAGAGTTTTATTTAAATCTAAAAATATTGTTTCAACTTTTAAACCTTTAGAACTCTTACATATGGATTTATTTGATCCTACAAGAATAACTAGTCTAGGAGGTAAAAGATATGATTTTGTAATTATTGATGATTTTTTGCGTTTGACTTGGGTTTTATTTTTAGCATCTAAGGATGAAGCATTTTCAGCATTCTCTAAATTTTGTCGAAAGATTTTGAATGAAAAAGGTTTACCAATTGTTTCTATTCGAAGTGATCATAGCACTGAATTTGAAAATAAAATTTTTGAAAAATTTTGTGATGAAAAAGACATAGATCATAATTTTTTAATACCTAAAACACCATAATAAAATAGAGTCGTAGAAAGAAAAAATAGAATCTCAGAAGAAATGGCCCGTACCATACTATGTGAAAGCAAAATCTCAAAATATTTTTGGATAGAGATAATTAACACAGCATGTTATATTTTAAACCATGCTTTAATAAGATCAATTTTAAAGAAAATACCTTATGAACTATGAAAAAGTAGAAAACCTAATATAGGCTATTTTCATATTTTTGATTGTCAGTATTTTATTTTAAATAATGACAAAGATAGCTTAGGTAAATTTGATGCTAAATATGATGAAGTTATCTTTCTTGGCTATTCCATTTATAGTAAAGCCTTTAGAGTATTTAATAAAAGAACACTAGTAGTTGAAGAGTCAATTCATATAGTTTTTGATGAAACTAATGATCTTCCATCAAGAAAGAGAGAGTGCCGATGATGTAGGTATCATAGAAGATGGAATGAAAGAGCTCACTATCAATAACTCAAATAAGCGAAACAAGGATTATTTGGAAGAAAAATATGAGGATGAAAGTATCAATGATCAAAACATTCAAGAACAATCTCAAGATACGGATAATCTTCCAAGAGAATGGAGGTATGTCCACAATCATCCCAAAGAATTAATAATTGGTGATCCGGGATAAGGAGTAAGAACTAGATTTTCTCTTAGAGATGTTTGTAATTATGTAGCTTTTATTTTACATCTAGAATCTAAAACAATAGGTGAAGCTAAAAAAGATCATAACTAGATAATTATCATACAAGAAGAGTTAAATCAATTTGAAAAAACTAATATATGAATACTAGTTGCTAGACCTAAAAATCACCTCATAATAGGAACTAAATGGGTATATAGGAATAAATTAGATAAAGATGAAAATGTAATAAGAAATAAAGCAAGATTAGTTGCTAAAGAATACAATCAATAAGAAGAAATTGATTTTGATGAAATATTTGCTCTTGTTGCTAGACTAGAAGCAATTAGAATGCTACTTGCTTTTGCTTATTTTATGAACTTTAAATTATTTTAAATAGATGTTAAGAGTACTTTTCTAAATGGTTATATTGCTGAAGAAATATATGTAGAACAACCTTCAAATTTTGAAAGTCAAAAATTTCTAGATCATGTATTAAGTTAAACAAAATATTATATGATTTAAAATAAGCTCCTAGGGCTTGGTATGAAAGATTAAGTAAGTTCTTATTAGAAAATAGTTTTTCAAGAAAAAAAGTTGATACAACTTTATTTATAAAAAGAAAAGATAAAAAAATTCTAGTTATACAGACATATATTAATGATATTATATTTGGATTTACTAATGAAGATTTATGCCAAGAGTTTACCAAGCTCATGCAGGGAGAGTTCGAGATGAGCATGATGGAAGAACTTATTTTTTTTTCGGACTCCAGATTAAGCAAATGAAGGAGGAGATCTCCATCACTTAAAGTAAGTACACAAGAGAACTATTAAAAAAATTTGAAATGGAGAGCTTAAAAATTATAAGTACACCTATGACTCCTTTCTATCAATTAGAAAAAGATGAATATGATAAAAATATTGATTCAAAGCTCTATAGAGGTATGATAGGCTCTTTATTATATCTTACTACTAGTAGACCTGATATAATATTTAGTGTGTACATGTATGCTAGGTATCAGTCAAATCCGAAGGAATCTCACTTAAATGCTGCTAAGAGAATTTTTAGATACTTAAAAGGAACACAAAACTTAGGACTTTGGTTCTCAAAACAATCTTCTATGGACTTAATAGGTTACTCAGATGTAAATTTTGCTGGATGTAAACTAGATAGAAAAAATACTAGTGGAACTTGCCAATTTTTAGGAATGAACTTAAACTCTTGATTTAGTAAAAAGCAAAATTTGGTAGCATTGTCCATGACCGAGGCCGAATACATTACAGTCAGAAGTTGCTATATTCAAATCTTGTGGATTAAGCAATAACTCATAGATTTTCATATTAAACTTAAAAATATTTTCATAAGATATGATAATACAACTGCTATCTATTTGATCAAAAATTCAATTCAATACTCTAGATCAAAATATATTAAAATTAGATATCATTTTATTAGAGAATATATTAAAAATAATGATATAACACTTGAATACATAAATACTGAAAAATAACTAGCTGATATTTTTATCAAAATACTAAATGAAAATAAATTTTATAAAATTAGAAAGGAATTGGACATCTTAGACCCTTCTACTTGAACTTTAATCATAATTTCACTCCCAAAATCCTTCTTCATTATCTTAATTTTGGGAGCCATCTATCTTTTTTTGAGATTTTTTTAAGATAATTAAAAAATCATCAATGCTATTCAAATACCTTCTCGAATTTTTTTTCATTGAAATATTTAATCAAAAATCATACTAAAATTTATCTGGACTTCTAATGATCATCTCAACTCGATATGACCCATTTCAAATTTTTTCTCATAAATTTTTCTCTATTTTTAAATCTTTTTCTCATCATCTGAATTTTTTCTGGATGGGACGACCCATGTAGGACGTCCCAATTGATCGGACAAACGGATTTTATGTGAACCGATCCATTCAAACTCTTCTTTTAAAAGCTAAGTAGGGCGACTCAATTACTATGCTTCTTCCTCTTCTTCTTGTTTCAAACCAAAAACTCTTCTTCTAACTCTCCACCGGCCATAAATCCATCCCATTAACTATCTAAAATCTTGGATCTCCATCTCAAATCCTAGAGCAAACTCTCTCTCTTGGCATACCCTCTTGCTCTCCATCAAAATCTCAAGCCCTAACTTGCAAAATCCATAACAATCAGCCCGAAACCCTCTTCTCCTCTTCATTTCTATCCATCTCTCATGCCTCTCTACCCCCTTGATCGATTTTTCTCCTCTTCTTGGGATAATGCCCCCCAAAATGAGATTGCCGCAAAGAAAGAAGTCTGTAAGGTCTTTGGAGGCTGAGGAAAGGAGGAAGAAGGCAGCTCAAGCACCAACTCAAGCTTCTCCATCGATTACACCAAGTAAGATTCCTCTATTTGCAAGAAAAGTAGCCTTGGAAAGAAATATAGATTTTTAATTTTTGAGGAGTGATGATTTTTTCATTGAAGAGAAATTAATTAAGCAAGGATAGAGATTCTTTCTCAATTTATCTGAGCCAGTTTATATTGATCTTGTCAAGAAATTTTACTCAAATCTAGTCTTCACTGATGAAGTTTTAAGGCCTATGGTGAAGGGTATCCAAATTATTCTGAATGCACCTAGACTAGATAGACTCCTTCAGATGCCTTATGAGGGTAGTTGCCTAGATGACCAACCCAAAATGAAAATTGGACTTAGGACTATCCTTGGAAGAGAAGATGTAGAAGGTTTTCTAAAAATTGAAGCTAAGGATCTGAGTGTGAAAATGAGGTTGCTCCACCACATGGTATCTAGGATTTTCTTCCCCAGAGGGGGAAGATATGATTTGATGACTGGTAGGGATATCTGCTTGATGTACCATGTTATTTCTGAGACTCCCTTGAACCTACCTTTCCTAATGATCGATGCCATGAAGGAGGCCGAGAACAAATCCAAGGCTCTCTTGTTATATGGCATGGCTGTCACAATGATTTTTAGAGAGTCTGGAGTGAGCTTTGAGGGAGAGGTTGTTTGTAGACTGTCATACACTGACACCTACAATGACCACTCCCTTCGGCGTATGGGGTTTGTCAGAGTAAATGACCATTGGGCCAAGGGCCGTGCAGCTGTAGTTGAGGAGGAAGATGATGAGGAGGAGGAGCATGCTGAGGGGGAGGGTCCATCTTCACCTGTGTCCAGACAGAGTCCAGTTGATCATCCTGTATCGAAGTCTGAGATAGGATCCTCAGTCAAAGTACCCCCATTGAGCCATACCGTGCCATCATTTAGTTTGGGGGATGATGATATGGGATTATTGGCTGAGAGAGTGGCAGGGATTCTATCTATTCTGCAGCAGCAGTTTCAGGATCATGTTCTTCAGCAGCTCCATCAGTTTTAGCAGTATCAGGAGCAGATTCTCCAGCAAGTGCAGCAGCAGTAGCCATAGCAGTATCATCCGGCTCCATCAAGTTTTTTTTCTGATCCTTCCTCGAACTTTTCTGTTGTGCCACACATTTCTTCTTTGATGAAGCTCTTATCTAATTTGAGTACTAGACTGGAGAGTGTAGAGAGCTCCTTAGTCAGGTTCAGTGGTAGAATTTTTGATATTGAGAGGAAGATCAGATGGATTTTGGATTCTTTATCGGGAGGAGCGAGCACTTCGATCACTTTTTCACCTCAGCTGGATGATTTAACTCGAGAGATAGAGAGACTCTATAGCCAGCTTCATTCTTCTTTTGAGCTGATTCAGACAGACATCAGAGACTCCAAAGATTTTGTATCTGCTGATCTAGATGGGCTTCTACTTACAGTGAGGGGGATCTTGTCCCAGCTTGATGTCATTAGGACTCAGCTTCAGTCTAGGCCCTCCACATCCAGTGAGCCAGCCTTTGTCCAGCCCATTGTATTCTGTCCTCTGACATCTTTCTCTCGGACCAGACCCTTCGATCGAAGATGAGATTGATCATGTTTCATCGATCTTGATCTTGAGTTCGATGCTCATTCTCACTGATTTCATCATGTTGTATTAGGTTACTTAGTTGTATTTTGTAGATTGGATGTATGGGAGCTTTATGCTCATGGACATATATTATGACTCTTGTAACTTCTCTTTTTATTGTAATTAATGAATGAGGTTATTATCATGGCTCACTTCTTTTTTCTTGGATGAATGACTGTTATACTTGAATGAATGCACTATTACTTTGATACTTGACATAGAACTATGAAAAATCTTACTTCCTTTAGTTCATTTTTTGATGATGTCAAAAAGGAGAAGAAAGTTGTATATTGTCTATCTGAATTTTTTAAATTTAAATATTCTTTTAAATTTTTTGCTTTGATACAATATTTTGCACTGATACACCTCTAATACGCTTATTTTTTACTCTAATACATCTATTTTTATCTTCATTTTGATATTATTTGAAAAATTACTCTGATACATCTATTTTTCTTGAGTGCTCTGATATTTCTGATAATTTTTATTTTTGAATGAATACCAAAATATCTCGATATTTTTATTTTTGATTTTACAAAATACTATAATTTTTTCTCTTTTAATTTTTGTTCAAATGATTTCATCCTTGCTTTGATATCAAAATAAGAAAAAGGAAAAGAAGCATTCTTTTCACATTTATTGCTCTGATACTAAAAATAAGAGAAGAACAAAAAATTTTTTATGAACTATCTTTGCTTCAATAAGAAAAATTTTACAAATTGAATACTCTTTATATAAGAAAGAAAGAGATCTTTTTTAAAATGAACAAAATAATTACTTTTATCTATTTTATATAAGAAAGAGAAGAATTTTAACTGATTAAGAATAATTTTTAGAAAAACTCTGATACCTTCACAAATGAGTTTCAGCAAAATAAATTGAAACATTAAAATTGTTGAAACTATGTATCTCACGATTTTCTATCTTTGGCATATTTCTACAAGTGCTTCACAAACCTAAATTCTTTGAGCTTTAAGGATTTATTTTATGAACACTCAAATATTTTGTCATCATCAAAAAGGAAGAGATTGTTGCTCCAAGAATTGATTTTGATGATCGCAAACCATTTGAGGGAACTACTAATGTGTTTTTTATCTTTGGAGAATATTTTTGTGATGTTTTAGGTAGTCTAAATGATTAGATTTGAAAAACTTCATCAAGTATGTCAAAATTAAAGTTTTTGTAAGTTGAAAAAATTTTCGAAGTATTTTGAGAGTGTCCAATTGATTTGAAGTCATTTGAGAGCATTTAAAAGTGTTCTGATAAGTTTTAGACCTTAAATACATGAAAAACTGAGATGGCATAAAATGAGACGACCCATCTAGGTCATCTCCTTTCATTGAGTAGCCGGCACGCATCATTTTGGCTCATGGCACGCAGTGGGATGACCCACTTGGGACGATCCATGCAGTGGGACGACCCACTTAGGATGACCCTTGAGACCTTGAGACCAAAATAGAAAGCTAAACTTTCTGTTTAGCCAATTGGAACGTCCCATGGGACGTCCCATTGCTAGTGGGATGCCCCATGGGACGTCCCATTCTGGGTGAGCTTCGTAACGGATAGTTTTTAGCTCGTTTTTGGTACATTTAATATGCATTAAACACTCTCCAATGGCTCTAAACCGACACTAAGACATTTTCAAGTACAAATGGTGATTATGAATACTCTCTTGAAGTAGAAAATCACAAGTTTAAAAGCATTCAAAGCTCATATCCGTGAAAGTTCAGAAAATTCCTAAAAGAGAGGAACTAAGCGATCAATCAGCTCACCAACCACTCTCCAACTGCAATCAAATATGCAAATCCATTGAGGGTGTTCAGCAAAAGCTTCTTTCCCTTAAGTATTATATTTCTATTACATTTATTGTGTTCATTTAAGGGGATATTGTGCTGAAATTTTTGTATCCTATTTTTCTCACATTATTTTTTGGGTTTTGAGTTTTGGAAGATTGTAAAACTCAGATAGATTGATTCGAACTTGAAATTAGAGTGTTGAGGATTAGCTTGTACCAAGAAACAAGTATTCTTGCTAAGATAGCAAGGGTCGGGATTGTCCGACGTGTTGTATTTTTGAAATCTTTTTAGTGGATTGAATTCTCAAGTAAAGACTTGAGAAGTGGATGTAGGTGAAAGGTTGGCACCGAACCACTATAAATTCTTTGCGTTTATTGTGCTTCCATCTCTTTACTTATTTTTTTGTATTTTATACTTGCTTACCTATCTTTTATTTTTGATTTTATTCTCATGGCAAATCAACTCACTCCGCTCATCACCTTAATACATTACTTTAGAGCACTAATCTTAAAAATTTTAAAAAGACTCAATTTACCCCTCCCTCTTGTAGGAACCAGATCTAGGGTTTCAGGGTTAGATTTTGAAACTTTTTCAAGATCATACAGCGGAAGACTAAAATAAATCAAAATTTATTTTCTAAAATTAGAGAATTCCTAGATTTAAGATCTTATTACATGATTATTACATAGCATTAAATCAAAAATTAAAATATATAAATATAGCATGAACTACATGTTGATCATATCAACATGTTTCTATACTACATCTAATGTATGTATCAAACAATAGATCAGATCTATTACCTTGCAAGTTAGACGTTCTAACCTCGCTGATCCGGGCTTAAAAATGATGTCGCAAGACACACATGTGTCCAACCTCTAGGAGTCGTCCACACGAGCCCACGAATCTCGATCAGAAGTCCTGCTTCAGGAAATCAGCATAATATGCTAGTACTGCGCTGATCCTTCTTTGATGGTTGATCAGATGCCTCCTTCTTCTTGATTTAGACTATTCTAAAGATAAAAAGTAAAAGGAGGAGTTTCAGATCTGAGACGCTCTCAGGAAACTCAAGATGGAGGGAGGAAAGATATGAAAACAAACAACCCTAGAAGAAGACCCTCTTCTTCTTCTTGTTTCTCTCTCTAGACATCCTAACTTGTGTCTTTTATATCTCCATGACCCAAAGGTCTTTCTCTTTAATTTTTGGATGGATCAAAGGACTCTCAAATCTCTATCTTCTTCAAAAATTTTATGAAGAAACTCATCTTATACAGAGAGATATGATAGAGTTCTTGTCTAGGTCAAATACCTAGTCAAGGCTTATCCAAACATGGCAAGTTAAGGGGCACCCAACTCTTGAGCACCTCCTCCATATTTTTGTGCATGGATCACCAGCAAAGGGTGCACAATGTGTAACCTAAAAGCCATGAAAATTTTAAAAAAAATTTGGATAAATTTGGTGCAAAATTGAAAGAGTTTTGGATTTCTAAAACTCTATCTCATAGAATTCGAAATCCAAACTTATTCCTTTTTGATTTGATCCAAACCACCTTCCATGTAAGAAAGAAAAGAGGAGACCTTTTGTGAATGTGGGAGAGACCTGGGAGAGGGCTTTTGTCGCACAAAATAAGAGGAGATTGGCATTGAATGAGAGAGAGGGCGTGGGGAAGGCTTATGTGGTGCAAGGTGGAATCTTAGTCTTACTAGGATTCTATCTTATGACTTGTTTTAATTTGATTTCTCAAACCAAATCAAACCAAAATTAGATCAACCCAATTAAAATAGGTCTTAACCTAATTAAAAACTTAATTTAATCAGATTAAATCTGATTTAAATCTGATTTAATTTTCTAATTAAATTAGAAATTAGATTGACCCAAGTCCTAGTTGAACTAGGACTAGTTTTTTCTTGCACTTGACTTATCCAATAAACCAATTGGACTTGATCCAATCAAGTCCAAACTAAATCTAATTAAATCATATTTAATTAAACTTAATCTCAGCCTATTGGCTTAATCAAATTAAGCCAATTAGCAATCAAATTGCTAATCGATCCTCCTATAATACTTGCACTGGGTTAAATGTCAATCGTATTGATCATTTAACCCTAGAACGATTCTTAATCGTTGATCAACTATCTGATTGGATCATGAACTCTAATGTGTGTGACCTCATAGGTTCAAACCTAAGCCGGTAGCACAGGAATAAATTCCTATACCAATCGAAGTGACCATCTAGCAATGGTACCCGACGATCGGATAGGTCGAATGTGTAGAACAACATCCTTAGAACCCATGCGGATATAGTTTTCATATAATTCATCTCCTTGACCAAAATGATCATAGGACACCCCAGAGTTCAACTGTCAACACTGATCAGATTGTCCACATTGTATTTCAAAATATCAAATCCATCTGATGGATTACCCTGGCCAAGGTTTTGCTAAATTGAAATATAGCAACTCATTCTTCTCCAACTCTTGGAGTGGTCAATCCCATCTCGATCACACTCTGACTTCGCAAGTACTTGACTGTGCCCAGAAGCCTTCCATCCCTGAATTAGAAATTCAGTTAGTCTAGTACTAAAGCACAGTGAGTTGCTTGCAAGTCACTGAGGCGATCTCAAGTCTAAGGGACACTTATACCTATATCCCATCAGAGACATTCTCGACAGTAGAATACTCTGAAGTTGGTCACGTTCAATGATGATGTACCAATACATCTCACCTGTATGCCATACCAGTGTCTCCACACTCTTTGGTTAAGAGGACAACCAATCCATATGGCCTACAGCGACCTATGCTCGATAGAAGCTGTTGTCCTTATTAACAGCCTATCATTTGGTCGTGAACTATTTTAAGGACTAATCGATAAATTCTCTCTTTATCGAATCTAAATAGTCCTAAGGACTTCATCATAATAACAGAGTTCATTAGAAGATGAAAGCTTATGATGAAAATATCAAATATATTTTATTTATTAACAAATCAATTACAATACTTGGTTGCTCAACCGTCAACAGTTTGACGATTGGCTTTTTGGGACATATTTTTCAACAACTCTCACTTGTCCTAAAGCCACTCGACACAGTATCTAATACCCATCTTCGACTTGTGGTTGTCGAACTCCTTTATCACCAGAGCTTTAGTGAAGGGGTCGGCCAGGTTCTCCTTTCTGTCGATCTTCTGAAGGTTGACGTCACCTCGATCCACGATCTCTCAGACCAGGTGGAAGCAGTGCAAGATGTGCTTCATCCGCTGATGTGCTTTGGGTTCCTTCACCTGAGCTATGGCACTAGTGCTGTCGCAGTAGAGCAGGACTGGACCATCGAGGGAGGGTGCTACTCCGAGCTCGTTGATGAATTTCTTTAGCCACACAGCTTCTTTCGCAGCATCCGATGCTGCGATGTACTCCACTTCACAAATAGAGTCTGCCACAGTATGTTGCTTGGAACTCTTCCAGTAGATGGCTCCATCATTCAGAGTAAAGATATAATCCGACACGCTCCTGCGGTCATCATGGTCAGATTGAAAGCTAGAGTCTGTGAACCCCACAAGTTTCAGATCTGACTCGCCATAAACCAACCATTGGTCCTTAGTATTTCTCAAATACTTAAGGATGGCTTTAACCACTTTTCAGTGATTTTCTCCAGGTTCAGATTGGTATCTACTCACTACTCCTAGTGAGTATGCCACATTTGGTCTTGTACATGTCATGACGTACATGATAGATCCCACGGCTGAAGCATATGGGACTCTACTCATACGCTCTCTCTCTTCAGGAATTGTCGGACAATCCTTCTTAGAGAGAGAAATTCCATGGCCTATCGGTAGATAGCCCTTCTTGGAATTCTCCATGCTGAACCTCTTTAGCACAATGTCTATGTACATGGACTGGGATAACCCAAGCATCCTTTTAGATCTATCCCTATAGATCTTCATTCTTAGGATGTAGGATGCTTCACCCAAGTCTTTTATGGAGAACTGTGATGACAACCAAATTTTTATTCCCTGTAGTGCGGGGATGTCATTTCCGATTAAGAGAATGTCATCCACGAACAAGACAAGGAATACCACAACTGGACCATTTGCCCATTTATAGATGCAGGGCTCTTCTCCATTCTTAATGAAGCCATATGTTTTGATCGCCTTATCAAAACGCATGTTCCAACTCTGAGAAGTTTGCTTCAATCCATAAATAGATCTCTGAAGCTTGCACATCTTGGACTCATCTGTGGATGTAAACCCCTCAGGTTGTATCATATACACCTCTTCGGTCAGCTCTCCATTCAGGAAAGCTGTCTTTACATCCATCTGTCAGATCTCATAATCCAGATGGGTAGCTATTGCAAGTATTAACCGAATGGATTTGAGCATTGCCACAGGAAAAAAAATCTCGTCATAGTCAATACCATAACGTTGACGATACCCCTTAGCGACCAGACAGACTTTATAGGTCTCCACCTTTCCGTCTGCGCCCCTCTTCCTTTTGAAGACCTATTTACACCCAATGGGTTTAACCCTTTCAGGTGGGTCAACCAATGTCCATATATCGTTGACCTTCATGGACTCCATTTCGGATTTCATGGCTTCAAGCCATTTCTCGGAATTAGGTCTCTGTATTGCATCTATATAGGTGATCAGATCCTCATTATTCTCATCAAGTTCGATGGGATCACCGTTTCAGACCAAAAAACCGTAGTATCTGTCCGACTGAGACGGTACTCTTCTGGATCGCCTTAATGGTGTAGGTACATTGGACTTCGGATCTGATCTAATCATATCCGACTTAGGTTCAGCTATTGGTGTCAGTCCTTCTACCTGTTGAACTTCATCAAGCTCAACCTTAGAGGCAACGGTTCCTTCATCAAGGAACTCCTTTTCTAAAAAGATTGCCTTAAGACTGACGAACACCTTTTGTTCATCAACATGGTAGAAAAAATATCCTTTTGTCTCTTTGGGGTACCCTATGAATGAGCATTTGTCAGACCTAGGTCCAAGTTTGTCTGTGACTAATCGTTTGACATAGGCCGGACACCCCCAGACCCTAAGGTGTGAAAGTGTTGGCTTACGTTCTGTCCATATCTCATATGGAGTCTTAATTATAGACTTACTTGGAATCCTATTTAACAGATAACAAGCCAATTCGAGTGCATATCCTCAGAAGGATATCAGCAAGCTAGCAAAAACCCATCATGGATCGGACCATGTCTAACAGAGTCCGATTCCTCCTTTCAGACACACCATTATGCTGTGGTATTCCTGGAGGAGTCCATTGGGAGAGAATCCCATTCTCTCTTAGATATGTGAGAAACTCACTAGAAAGGTATTCTCCTCCTCGATCAGATCGAAGAGTTTTAATACTCTTTCCAGTTTATTTTTCTACTTCACTTCGGAATCGTTTGAACATTTCAAATGAATCTGACTTATGTTTCATCAGATAGACATATCCATATCGGGATAGGTCATCCGTGAAGTTATGAAGTAGAAATATCCACCTCTAGCACTGGTGCTCATGGGTCCGCATACATCAGTATGTACTAGGCCCAAGAGCTCAGTAGCTCTCTCACCTTTTTCAGTAAAAGATGACTTGATCATTTTACCAAGAAGACAGGACTCACAGGTTGGAAATGATTCACAATCACTGACTTCGAAGATTTTCTCTTGAGTCAACCTGTTTATTCTGTTCTTGTTTATATAACCTAGCCTACAGTGCCATAAGTAGATATTTGACATACTATCTAATCTAGGGTGCTTGCCAGTAGAGTAGACTCTTATCGGGCTTGATCTTTTTGGTCTGGCTCTGCACTGATGTCCCAGTCTGAACTTGCACCTTCTTCACTTTCTTCTTCTTGTTCTTCTTCCTTTTCTTAAAAGGTCGAGAACCAGAAGACGAACCTCCCACTAAGTTCACTGACTCTTTGTGAAGTTGGTGATCCTTCTCAAAGTTCTGAAGCAACCCCAGTAACCCGTGGTAGTTCTCTTCAGGCTTTGTCATTCTATAATGAGTGAGGAATGGGAGATAAGACTTGGGCAGTGAGTTCAGTATTGCATCTTTTCCAAGCTACTCATGCAAGAGAAAGCCGAGCTTGCTCAATCGTTCCATCAGCTCGATCATGTACAATACATGATCAGTGATAGAGGCATCATCCCGTATTTTGACGTTGAAGATGGCACAACTAGTCTTGTGCCTCTCTACGTCATCGGGTGTGCCAAAGGCATCCTCCAACACTTGAAGCATGTCCTTTGGCTGAGCCATCTCGAATCTGTGATTGAACTCATCGCTCATGGCAGCCAGCATGATACAGCACACCGTGGTTCGGTCACTGAGCCACTTCTGGTAAGTGTCTCTGACTATTCCACATGTATTGGCAGCTGGCTCCTCAGGTGCAGGATCCATTATCACATATAGGATCCATTCATGCTCTAGGACTATCTTCAACTTTCGATACTAGCTATCAAAGTTAGATCCCACCAACTTATCATTGTCCAACAATGATCGGAGCGATAGGGAAGTGGCCATATTTGTACAAAGGAGAACCATAACCTAATTAGTAATTGATTCATTAAACCTAAAGATTTGGACTTTAATCAAAAGATTTCTCCCACTATTTTATTCAATTGGTAGCTTCTACCTCTAATTCGAGGAATTACCCTAATTTCTTAGTGGGTACTAGAATCCACTTAGACTGCACACAAGCCCAACTTTGGTTGGCCAACTCATGTACATCTAAGGGTAGGTTCATAACCAATTGTTTCTCTAAATAATTTTTAGGAGTTTTAATTTTGCCCCAAAAACCTAATCAGTAGGCTTTGGCCTCCACTGTAAGGATCCGGTTAGGTCAACCATTAACATGATCATACTTGGTGTATCTAACCAATGAATGATTAAGTCCAACTTTGGTTGGCCCACCTAACCACCATTAGAGAGACACTTTCAAGTCGTCGTATGATGAGTGATAATTTTATTAGTCAACAAGCACCAGGCCTTTGGGTCTGCAATGATTATTGAGTTAATGGACTCATTATCAAACACCTTAATGGGAGGCTATGACTCAGTTATCTCCATAACTTTATCATTTTAAGGACCTAATAATTTTAGAGGATTTAAATAATATAGAGGATGAGGTCAGATGAACTAGCTTATCATGATCCTCCCACTGGCTTCACCAAGTCAGCTTAAGGAAGATCATTAAAAGGGCTGGTCTAGGAGCACCTAAATCAGTCACACTGATTTACCTAGCTGACATGGGTCAGCTCGAATAGTCAAGTGATCCGATCAAAACATAATTTCATCAAGAGGCCAGGTAAGTTCGATCAGTGGGAGGGTCTACCAAAGCTTGCCTTAGACACTATCAGAAATGGCCAGATAAGCGGGCTCCCAATTAAAAACCATCGGTCTGGTTTACCTTAGACATCAACTAATTTAATTAGTTTCGATTAGATCAACCTAACAGTTCGTGCTAGATCGCTTAGCCAAGAATCAAGTCCATTTGGTTCTCGTTAAAGACATAGACTTGACCAACTACAACTATTGTAATTGATCTAGAGAATCTTTGACCTAATCTAAGATAACAATTGATTAGATTTAGTCAATTCTCTAATTAAGTCCATCTTTAATCTAACCATAGGTCTAACCCAATTAATGGACCTAATTTCCACTAACCCGTTAACCCAATGTGTTATGGTTTGTGTCTTAGGTTCTTCAATTTATAATCCTAGAACCTAATCAAACAACTTCTTAATTCTTAATTAAGTTTTGGGCTGAGGGTTGGGTTCGGCTTTTCAAAAATAATTTTCATATTGGTAAAACAATTTTACAATATGATTCTACCAACCATATTGCATGTTTGATTCATAATCAAGATACAAGTGAAATAAATATGAAACTCCTTTAGATCTAATCTAAACAGGTTCATGTAATTGAAATAATTTCAACTTTAAACAATTTTTTTGCACAAATATTATTAACAAAGAGATTTTATTTCAGATTTAAACATCTTTTAAATCTAATAAATCATAAATTTAATCTAGATCATATCAAACAAATTTATGATTAAAGATAGATCTACACAAACTAGGACAACATTTGCACTGTAAGAGGTAAACCTTACAGCAGGACAACCTTGCAGTTTGTGATTGATCTAAAATTTTAATTTTAGATTTAATAATCAGATTATAAATTAGATCTAATCTAAGAAATAATCTAAGCATGTATAAATAATCATGTAATAAAGAACCTAGGCTCTGATACCAATTGTAGGAACCAGATCTAGGATTTCAGGGTTAGATCTTGAAACTTTTTCAAGATCATACAGCGGAAGACTAAAATAAATCAAAATTTATTTTATAAAATCATAAAATTTCTATATTTAAGATCCTATTACATGATTATTACATAGCATTAAATCAAAAATTAAAATATATAAATATAGCATGAACTACATGTTGATCATATCAACATGTTTCTATACTACATCTAATGTATGTATTAAACAATAGATCAGATCTATTACCTTGCAAGTTAGACGTTCTAACCTCACTGATCCGGGCTTAAGGATGATGTCGCAAGCCGCACATGCGTCCGGCCTCTAGAAGTCATCCACACGAGCCCACGAATCTCGATCAGAAGTCCTGCTTCAGGAAATCAGCACAGTATGCTAGTACTGCACTGATCCTTCTTTGATGGTTGATCAGGTGCCTCCTTCTTGATTTGGACTCTTCCAAAGATGGAAAGTAAAAGGAGGAGTTTCAGATCTGAGACGCTCTCAGAAAACTCAAGATGGAGGGAGTAAAGATATGAAAACAAACAACCCTAGAAGAAGATCCTCTTCTTCTTCTCGTTTCTCTCTCTAAACATCCTAAGTTGTATCTTTTATATCTCCACGACCCAAAGGTCTTTCTCTTTGATTTTTGGATGGCCCAAAAGACTCTCAAATCTCTATCTTTTTAAAAAATTTCATGAAGAAACTCATCTTATATAGAGAGATATGATAGAGTCCTTGTCTAGGTCAAATACCTAGTCAAGGCTTATCTAAACATGGCAAGTTAAGGGGCGCCCAACTCTTGAGCACCTCCTCCATATTTTCATGCATGGATCACCAGTAAAGGGTGCACAATGTGTACCCTAAAAGCCACGAAAATTTCAAAAAAAAATTGGATAAATTCGGTGCAAAATTGAAAGAGTTTTGGATTTCTAAAACTCTATCTCATAGAATTCGAAATCCAAACTTGTTCCTTTTTGATTTGATCCAAACCACCTTCTATGTAAGAAAGAAGAGAAGAGACCTTTTGTGAATGTGGGAGAGACTTGGGAGAGGGCTTTTGTCGCACAAAATAAGAGGAGATTGGCGTTGAATGAGAGAGAGGGCGTGGGGAAGGCTTATGTGGTGCAAGGTGGAATCCTAGTCTTACTAGGATTCTATCTTATGACTTGTTTTAATTTGGTTTCTCAAATCAAATCAAACCAAAATTAGATCAACCCAATTAAAATAGGTCTTAACCCAATTAAGAACCTAATTTAATCAGATTAAATTAGATTTAAACCTGATTTAATTTTCTAATCAAATTAGAAATTAGATTGACCCAAGTCCTAGTTGAACTAGGACTAGTTTTTTCTTACACTTGGCTTATCCAATAAATCAATTGGACTTGATCCAATCAAACACAAACCAAATATAATTAAATCATATTTAATTAGACTTAATCTCAACCATTGGCTTAATCAAATTAAGTCAATTAGCAATCGAATTGCTAATCGATCCTCCTGCAATACTTGCACTGGTTTAAATGTCAATCGTATTGATCATTTAACCCTAGAATGATTCTTAATCGTTGATCAACCATCCGATCGGATCATGAACTCTAATGTGTGTGACCTCATATGTTCGAACTTAAGCCGGTAGCACAGGAACAAATTTCTATACCAATCGAAGTGACCATCTAGTAATGGTACCCGACGATCGGATAGGTCGAATGTGTAGAACAACATCCTTAGAACCCATGCGGATATAGTTTTCATATAATTCATCCCTTTGACCAAAATGATCATAGGACACCCCAGAGTTTAATTGTCAACTCTGATCAGGTTATCCACATTGTATTTCAAAATATCAAATCCATCTGATGGATTACCCTGGCCAAGGTTTTGCTAAATTGAAATACAGCGACTCATTCTTCTCCAACTCTTGGAGTGGTCAATCCCATCTCGATCACACTCTGACTTCGCAAGTACTTGACTGTGCCCAGAAGCCTTCCATCTCTGAATTAAAAATTCAGTTAGTCCAGTACCAAAGCATAGTGAGTTGCTTGCAAGTCACTAAGGCGATCTCAAGTCTAAGGGACACTTATACCTATATCCCATCAGAGACATTCTTGACAGCAGAATACTTTGGAGTTGGTCAGTTCAATGATGATTTATCAGTACATCTCACCTGTATGCCATACCAGTATCTCCACACTCTTTGGTTAAGAGGACAACCAACCCATATGGCCTACAGCGACCTATGCTCGATAGAAGCTGTTGTCCTTATTAACAGCCTATCATTTGGTTGTGAACTGTTTTAAGGACTAATCGATAAATTCTCTCTTTATCGAATCTAAATAGTCCTAAGGACTTCATCATAACAACGGAGTTCATTAGAAGATGAAAGCTTATGATGAAAATACCAAATATATTTTATTTATTAACAAATCAATTACAATACTTGGTTGCTCAACCGTCAACAGCTTGACGATTGACTTTTTGGGACACATTTCCCAACAACTCTTGGGCTCTATATCTGGGCAACATCCGATCAAGCAAAAATAGAAAAAAAAAACTTTAATGTTCAAAAATAAAAAAAAAAGAGTGAAATCGCATCTTAAAGATGCGATTGCATCAGAAAAATTGAAACCGCACATTCATCAGGAAATTTTAATTTTAAATTTAAAATTAAATTTAAATTTTAAATATTTTATCCATTTCATCTAAAATCATATGTTGAATATGTGGTTTCAAGCAAAAATCACATCTTCAATATGTAGTTTCGTCATTTTCATGCCATCCCAATCAAACTATCATAATTTGAAAAATAAATTAAATTTAAAAATATATTTATAATTAAATTTTAAAAAATAATAATAATAAAAAAATCTCGACGTGCCATGCCCACCACCCGACAACCTTCTCAAGTACCACGAGACACCATTAGCCGTCATTTTCTACGGCGATCTTCTTCACCGCTTCCTCGTACGTTACGGTTATCAAAACCAAAACGAAACCCAAATCCGACCGTAACCGCCTCTCACTCTTACCTTCTCGAACCATCAGTTCTGACACACACCCATCTCTCCTCTCACGTGCCTCTCCAGGCGAACCGGCCATCTCGTAACGTCTCCAGCTCGACTGCCATGTACAAAACCACAGACTTCCGCATTGGAATGATGCTTTGCTTGATAGGAAAGGAGGCGCGGGGCCCAGCCAGCGGTCTGCTCGAAGACCAAAATATTCCGTCGGCTTCTCTTCTGTCACGTTGTCCGTCCGCCTGACATCTCCGAAGCGGGTCCCATCGCAGCCTTTCTCCCACTCACCTCATGTCCCTTCTTTCATCGCCAATTAACCACTACGTTCCGGATAGAGAAGCCTCCTCGGTCAGCGCACCCCGACGGTGATTGGACCGGTGAGCTGTCAGCGAAGCTAGCAGCGGGCGTGCTCTCCGAACGTTGGACCATTTACCCTTCTCTCGGACTCCGTCCCGTCGATTTAAACCGGCAGGCCGAATCCACCGTCCACTCGTTGCCGTCCATCCAAGGAGTCCGTCGATTGCACATGGTGGTGGAACATGAAGGGCTCCTCCCGATTTGCCACCCCTCGCCACCTCGGACCGCCAGTCATACTTTGAGCGGTCAAGCTGGTCTCCTACAATTCATTTAAATATTCGTAATCTATAAATTATCAAAAAAAGAAAAAGGGAAAGATAGGAATTGAAATTTGTGTTCCTTTTGTCGAGAAGGCGATCATGAGATTATGATCCTCTGGCAGGAGAGATCGCCGAGGAGGGAGTGGCGATTAATGGGGTGCGATTTGGTGGCCGGGTGGCAGGGCTAAAACGTGGCGCGCTGCGCTCCATGCCAAGGGTAGGTGGGGCCCGTATTTCTGCGCTTCTCCTCGTGAGTCCGCTGCGGATCGGCGCGTCGATCTTCTGTACGGTACCTATTCCTACCACTCTCTCTCTCTATCTTGTTGATTAGAAAAAAGGGTCGAAGAGCTCTCCATCCTCTCTCTCCTTCTGCCCTGTTGTCACTCGTCCTTCCCCTCTGAGTCTCTCTCTCTCTCTCTAAGAATCTTGTTTGATTTCTCTGAGATTTTGCATGGATGGAGGTCTTTAATGTTCACGACCAGGTAAATTATAGTGGCATGGACATATCCTTGGCTAGGATTTTTTATCTATAATCTTTCCTTTTATCTTCTCTCTTGATTAATTTCACACTAAGTTTTGAGAGTTTGTTTCTTTTTTTCTGTCTCATAAGTTTAGCTAGTTTTCATTTCATGTGATCTATAAATTAACGTGGGTTAAAAAAGTTCGGATATCTTTCTTCTGGGGTTCTAGTCGAATTTGGTAGGATAGATGATGTTAGCCACGGGATTTTCCACCTGGTTTCATGGTGCACTCCATGCTGTCCCAATTTTTGGATCATGACATTGCATTCTTTTCTTCTAACGTAAGATTATAAGATCGACGCCCACTCGATCAATTTTATGTCGAGCTCCTGATAGTCTCCCTTTAGGGTTAAATCTGTGTGTCATAGTAAACTGAATCCAAATCTCGGAATGAGTTTGAAGGGACATTTCGAGAATTGAAATCAAGACCCCATCAGAACTTTGCAGGAATTAAGCATGCTCGAGCCCGACTAGTACTAGGATGACTGACCTGCAAATGAGTTTGGTGGGTTATTCTCTGCCATACCTACTTTTGCTGAGATTTTTTTTTTTACCAATCATATCCCTAGAAATAATTAAGAGGGAGAAATTCTTTTGGTTTTTTTTTTGGTTTGTTGGATTCTTTTTATTAGTTTGTTGGTCTGGATATATCCTCTTTGGTGTCATTTGAATTCATCTCGAACAAAAAGTTCTTCCAATTCTTTTTAGAAGATTTTCTTGTTTCTTTTTTGTGTAAGGCTGTTATTCCACTTTTATCCCTTTCAGCTGTGCCAGCTAAGATACTCTCCTTTCTAGGTGAAACTTAAAATCATATGTGTTTAGAGTAAATCGACGGCCAAGATGATTTTGAATTCTAAAATTTTCTTAAGAGATGATCTTTCCTGTCGCTGAGAGTAAACAAACTAAGATTCTTTTTGGACAATTAAATCCTGAGTCTATCCCGCAACATATGTTAAAATTGACAATATACTGATGTTTGAATTACTTTTTAGCTGTTCCTACCTTTATTTTTGTAGCTGTTTTCCACATCCTTTGGTTTTTGTGCATCTCAACATTAAGAATCAAGTCAAAGCTTTCATTCATAGGACTACTTCATAACTCACTAGTTATGGAATTGCACAGCAATTTTATCCTTTGGCGTTTACAGCACCAAATCTCCCCACCACTTTCTGCCGGTTTCTCTCCTCATGTCAGTGATGACCCTTTAATTCCACAGCAATGGCCAGGCCTCTTGTATAAATATTAGAATAAAGATTATTGCTTCTTGAATCATGGTTTAGCAGTCCGTACTTACGTTTCTGTGATCTTTTTGTTTCTATACGTTGGAGCATTAGAAATTTATCAAAATTTCCAGTTAGCAAGGCTGCCATCCGTGAGCCATGATGAACACCAGTTTCACACTTTGATGTCGCTATATCCCCAAAATTTTTACACATCATGCATTCATTCCTGTTTTGTGGGTGATGATTTTTCTCGTAGGCCACGGCTAGCTATCCATTGGAGGAGGTGCTAGTTTGCTCCAAGACACAGCAGCCGCCTGAGAGGAAGCTGAGACCTCACCCAGACCAGGCCCTTAAATGCCCAAGGTGTGACTCCACCAACACCAAGTTCTGCTACTATAACAACTACAGTCTCTCGCAGCCCAGGTACTTTTGCAAGGGCTGCAGGAGGTACTGGACCCAAGGTGGCTCCCTGAGGAATGTCCCAGTTGGAGGTGGCAGCAGGAAGAACAAGAGATCCTCTTCCTCCTCCTCAAAGAGGATAGCTGACCAAGATCCCACAGCCAACTCCAACCCAGTACTCCCAGGCCTCATACCACCGCCTCTTTCATTTGATCCAAGTGACCTCACCTTAGCCTTTGCTAGCCTCCACAAGCAACCAACACCCATTCAGTCGGGGCTTGATGACCATGATGCCTTTCTTCTAGGAAACCCTAACCATAACCCTAACGCAAGCTCTGTTCCCACTGCCCCCAATGATGGCTTTCTTGACATACTGAGGAGTGGGTTCCTTGACACGACCGGCCCAAGTGGCATCTACAATCTCTACTATGGTTTTGGAGGCAATGGCAATGTGGAAGTTGGTGGCAGTGGGGACGAGGTGATGCTGCCACTTGAGGGAGGATTTGGTGGTGCAACAACCACAACCAGCCAAGGATCCTGCAAATTTATGGATGGAGGGGAGAACAAATTGCTGATGGGGATTCAATGGCCGGTAGAAGGGGATGGCAAAATGGCTATGGAGTCAGGAAGAGATGTTTGGAATGGAGTGGGTTCTTCTTGGCATGGACTCATTAACAGCTCCTTGATGAAGAGGGGCACTGGTTGGTAGGTTGTTCTCTACCCTTCAAGGTCCCTTGGATTTCCATGTTTTAGAAACTTCTATATTAAACATTGCTTTCGCTGTATTTTCCTTGTTATTACTCTCCTTTTTTTCCCGTTATTTTTCGTTGGAGTGGTGATTTAAAAATTCTATATATGGCAAAATGAAACATCGAAGTTTGTTCTCCAACCAAGATAAGTATGGATGCTGGGGAAACTCTTATTGGATCTAAGTTATTATGATGGCATTTCAATTCTGTTTTTTGAAATGGAAAGGAAATGGGTGGTGTTTGAGAGGAAGCAATATTTCATTAGAATCCTGAAGGATTTAGAAGAGATGTGTGGTGGTGTTCCTAATAAATTCTTTGATGTTTACCAGAACCTTGTTTGGTCTATCTGTGGAGAAACAAGAGAAGAAGGGGAGATCGAAAGGATCCAATTATAATAATAAGCCTGATTTATGTTAGGGTTGTATGACTTGGAATCTTGGGATGTTGCCTACACGCCCAACAACAAAATCCTAGTGGAGATACGGCGGGTATATTTTGTTGACATTGATGCGCTCCCAGCGTGATGCATGAACCTTGTGCTATCATGTGCAGCCATGGAGGCAAGAAAACAAAGATAAACCAACCCACTTGCATGTTGTGCAAGTGTCTCCATGCACAAAATAGTGTCACGTGGTGCTTTGTAATGAAATATATATGCACACACTTTATTAGAAAACATGTGCTCGATGCCCATATTTTGATGACAATTTACATGTACAATAAGCTACCTACTGATGATTGACTTGAGAAGAAATGGGCAAGCGGACATAGAAGTCTGCACTAATTCCTGCATGAAGACAGCAACTTGTTATAAGCTATTTGATTATGGATGATCGTTGATAATTCTTGTACATGCATGATATGGATGATCCTCGGAGCGCATCAGTGTTGCGCAACTTGTTATAAGCTATTTGTTATAAGCTAATCATACTATTCTTGCTCTCACATCATGATTAGCACAGCTAATCCATCACTGTAGTGCTCATTATCGTCGTCCGAATACCTTCTTATCTGCAAATGTATTATTTGTTTCTCCAGAGAGATCCATCATGACGCTTACTTCTAGCGTAATCAGTTCTCTACGTCAGCAGATGTTATTGTATGAATCCTCGCTCTCTGGGTTGCAATGGTTATGGGTTTTACTACTCTGAGGATTCGTTTCATTGGAGAATTGTAGATTATAGAATAATTTAATCTGAGAATTATTTATCTAAAAAAATGGTTGCAGAAAAATAAAATTTGTCATGTTTAGTTAGCAAGAAAATTATTCTAGAAAACAGCATCCGAAAAAGATTGCATTGTATGGTTGAAGATAATCTTATATGCAAATATTGCCAAATTTCCAACAATATGCTTGAATAAAAAATTTAAATAATAATAATTTTTTCTCAATCCATTGGTCATTTATGACCCACTTACATAAGCACCGTCAATATTGGCTAAAATATTAAAATATATTTATATGGGTTAATAAATATTTTTAAATTAATTATACATATATTAGAAGATATATTTCTTATTGTAATAAATTTTAGTATATTTTGGTTTATAAATAAATATATTAATTATTAATAAATTGTATATTAGATTTATTGATAATTGAAAAATATTTTTAATTATTTATTATTATTTGTACCATAAAATTGTAAGCACAAATGGTTCAGGTCTAGTGGACCAGTAGATGAGATCCAACACAAGAAAAGATGCCTGGAAGATGTGGAGGAATAATGAATAGCATCGGAAACTAATTTTAAACTGTTTTAAAAGGGATATGATTACTAAGAAGTGGGATAGTAGGATGTAACAATATCTTGAAATAATTCAAGATGGATGTAACTGTATTCCAAGAAATCAAACAATTAATGAAAGACTTCAGTTTATCCATTCTATTTTGATCTTTATCTTTGTCTTTATCATTTATTTTTGAATTATATTTTCATATTTTGTAGGAGTAGATGGTAATTCTATAATCTAAAAGTCCTGAAAGTTTCAAGGAAATTCCGAATCCAATCTTTCTTTAAAATTTCTGACCTTGCACTGGTGGTATGTTGTGTATCTCTCTGCATTGTCAATTTATTGTTCTTCCTGGATTTTGATCACAAAAAACAGGAAAACAATTTTTGGCACGTCCCGTGAGATGCTCAGGATGCTGCCAAAGAAAAAAAATTGAAGTCCAAACTTTCATTGTGGAATATCTGAAAGCACTTTTTATTGATAGTCTAAATAACGACAATCAGCAGGCTCCTTTGATTGAACTAAGAGAACCAGAGTTATCCTCATGGTAGATGGGTGCTGCTGTGGATGAAACCTGGCAAGAAATATCTTTGGAAAAGGTGTTGGTGCAAGATTTCATATGGCGCTAGGATGTTGGAGTGGACGGCAAGAGGGGTCTCCCAGGGGCATGACCTGCATAAAAGTTCGGATTAGAGGTTGCTCTGGTAGGGACCGTCCAATGCCCAAGTCAGAATTTTCATTCAATAGATGGAAGAATATGAGAGATAGAGTAATGGCGTACCTTCTTTAGGATCCCCTTTGGATCTTCTTTTATGGACGGAGGCGGGAGCTTCCATTGGTAAATCAGTTGGCACGATCCCATCCAGTTGGAATGCAATTTACGCGTAGTGGTGGAATTGTCATTCGAAACTCTTGGGATATAGTGGTTGTGATTGCCTTATCTATTTTGTGACAGTTGTCACCTAGCAGGTATTTTATTTTAGCTGGTGTGCTAAATTAATATCGGCGAACCAAAGACTGATCGGTTACGATTAGAAGTTAGATGCTCTGTACTATTTTCAGTTGGAGAAGTCAAGAGTTGAAGGTCCGTTCAGTAGTGGAAGGTCGGTTGGTCGGATGTGATCGATTGAAAATCGTTATTTGATCAGATTGAGCTAATCATTCAAGCTTATCGATGACTCTTCAGTCTAGCCTATAGGGATCGATCATTAAATAAATATTGACAGTCTCGGATAAGGATTATTGAGCATCAGTCGGCAGATCTTCATCTACTCAAGCTGTGGAGTACCGATAGGGTAGAAGTCGAGAACTAGTTGGTGATGAAGTATGAACGTTATGGTCGATGATAGGTCAGCGGGGGCTTAGCAGGAAGGCTTACCAGGCTTGGACATCTTGGGCTTTGGACTTTTTCATATCATCAGATCCGTGCAAAATTTTCTCCAACATATGTCCTCTTATTTTTGAGTTTGAGCTTTGGTTGGACGAAGGGAGTACGTCTGCCTCCTTAAGCTGAGGATATGAAGAGACTTTTCAGTTGATGATGTTAGATGTGTGCCCTAGATGTCAGATTGGCTGACACATTCCTGTACAAATTTAAGGATAAATTTATAATTTTGACTATAAATCAATAAATGGGTTATTCTTCTATTACATTGTGTACATTGTGTCTGTGATACATCCTTTGAGTTAGTAGGAATGTAAATTCATATTTTCAAGAGTTGAAAATTTAAGGTATGAATTTATATAACTAACTCATAAACAGCTCCTGACCATACGATCATCACGAGGATGGTGATCGATCCGGAAGGTTGGTGTACGATCGCTTCCTTAGGATAGATGTGTCTTGAGTCTACGGTGTGAATACACCGGAGTGATAGTATAGGTATTCATTAAGAACGAGAGTACTGAACGTGACCACTTCGAGCAGTCATAAGGAAGTCTACCTTCTCGTCAATGACTAGCTCGATGCTGCAGTTGTGTGTCTAGTTCTTTGACCTGAGGTGCATCGACAGTTCACCTTGAGTGTGTTATAGTTTGACTACACTATAACTCGATCTCCTAACCATTCGAAATCCTGAGGTGTATGTTGGCTGTAGCATATTCATTGTAGGAACTAGGTCGCACCAAAATGGGATCTATCAACCTCGATAGATGAGAGGAGTAGTCCTATGATAATTGAAAGATCGAGTCCTTAAGCCCATGGCCATGGTGTGAAAAAAATTCAGTGCAGGGGTAAAATGGTAATTTTAAAACTTTTTCAAAATTATGATTTTACAGCAGAAAAATATTAATTAATCTAATTAATTAACATGAATTTACTCTCACACTAGGATCTAAATATGATATATAGCATGCATTCATTTAAATTTGAATTTTAAATTCAAACAGTAAATACTTTACTGTAATGTGTTCAGAACACAATACCATTGTGCGGGTAGTAGATCGCCGCAATCTGATCACCGTCGAAAGAGTCTGATCATTGCGATACAGCCACATAGTGTGTCTGACCTCTGCAGATCATCCACACGAAGCTCTCGATCTGATCGACTCCTCACGAGTGCTAGCTCGTTGTAGGGCCCTTTTGACGGTCGATACTGATCGAACTCCTTCGATCGATGTCTGTCGATTTTTTGGATACTCTGGATCATCAACAGATGTGCTTGAGAGGATGTTGAAGATCTCTCTGAGATTTTGTGGGCTCACGACACTCGTAGCTCACTTTCTTTCTTCCCGAACCCCAGGCTAAAACTCTAGGAAACTCACCGGAAATCTTGCACCCACTTTTCTTTCTTTTCTTTCTTTTTCTCTTGAAAGGATATGGACTTCCTTATCACGCACAAGACTTCTCACACCCCAAAATTTTTCTCCAAAAATCTTCTTCTTGCACGCCCCAATCTTCTCCTCCTTTTACAACAACGTCAAACGTCTTATCCAAAAGAAAGGATAAAGATGAGTAATTGCACATTTGAATTCAAATCAAATTTTGAATTCAAATAGACACCAACTCATCCCTTATCCACTAAAGGCGTGAGGCATGGCTTAAATTGTGCATGGAGTGATTTCATGAGAAACTTTTTCTCATGTAATAAATGGGGCGTAAAAAAAAGGGATAAGGTGCAAAGATTGATTGCCCATTCAAATTCAAACTTTATTTTGAATTTGAATGGCCAACCAATCATCCTTATCCATTCATATGGCACATTAAAGTGGGGCATGGAGAGAGCTTGGCATGAGGAAATAATTCATGAGAAGTTTCTTCTCATGAATTCAATGCGTGCAATGGAAGTGAGGTGGCGCATGGAGATTGGGTCAAGGTGGTTTAATTATTTAAACCAATCTAATTGAACCAAATAATTTAGATCCAATTAGAATAATTTAAATCCAACTAAATTAGACTTAATTAGGCTCAATAAAATTCTAATCAAATCAGGAATTGACTAAGCCCAACCCTTGATCAAATCAGAGACCAAACTATCTCGATGATTAGGTCAACTCTTAACCTATCGGGTCAAACCCAACTGAATCCAATTCAATTGGACTTAATCCAAAAATAATAACTCAATCAAATTGAGTTAATTAGTGATCAAATCACTAATTAAACCTCTCATAAATACTGAGTCCAAATCCGATGGGCAATCGGGCATCAGAATTCATCGATATGTAACCCTGATAGAAAAGTCCCAACCAGTGGGACTCTTGACCCTGGTACCCATAATGTGTGAAACTCATGATCAGAGAATCTTGATTCTCGATCACTGAGTTTCAAACATGTAGGATTCTACATCAGCCATCAGATCAGATAGGAAACTCTAATGTGTGTGACCCCGTAGTTTCGAACCAAAGCCGGTAGCACAGGAATCAATTTCTGTACTAATCGAAGTGACTATCTAGCAATGGTACCCGATGTCCGGATAGGTCGAAGAGTCACAATCGCAACACTCAGAACCTACATGAATATGGTTACTGTATAATTCATCCTTTTGACCCCTGTGTTTAGGATGACTCAGGGTTAAACTGTCAACCCTGATCAGATCATCCGAATCGTGCTCAACTCAAACACTCCTGTGACTCCTCATAAGGACTACCCTGATCAAGATTTTGCTAAATTGAAACACGACTGTACACAGCTCCTAAACTGGAGTGGTCAATCCCATCCTAACACACGCACCGACAAGTCAAGTACTTGACTACACCCAGCAGCCTTCCGTCACTGAATTAAAAATTCAGGTAGTCCAGTGCCTAAGTGCAGTGAGTTGCTTGCAAGTCACCGTGACGGTCTCAGGTCGGAGGGACATTTATACCCATATTCCATTGGAGCAAATCTTGACAGCAGAAATAGCTCCGGAGTCAGTCACGTTCAGTGCAAATGTACCCTTACATCTCATCTGTATGTCATACCAGTGTCTCCACACTCATTGGTTAAGAGGACAACCAACCTATATGGCACACAACGACCTATGCTTGATAAACGTTGTCGTCCTTGGTAACAACGTATCATTTGGTCGCGAACAGATTTAAGGACTAAACGACAAATCCTCCTTTGTCGAGTCTAAATAGTCCTAAGGACTTCACCACAACATAGGAGTTCATTAGAAGATGAAATATTTTGTGATGAAAAATACTAAAATAATTTTTATTAATTCATAATTCATGTACATATACAAAAATGAGCACAACCGTCAATAGGCTGACGATTGGCTTTGGGATACTATTCCCAACAATCTCTCACTTGACCTAAAGCCAATCGGAGCAGTATCTAATACCCATCTTCGACTTGTAGTTGTCGAACTCCTTCACTGCAGTGGCTTTAGTGAATGGGTCGGCCAAGTTCTCCTTCCCGTCGATCTTCTGAAGATCGACGTCACCTCGATCCATAATTTTTCGGATGAGATGGTAGCGACGCAAAATATGCTTCGTCCGCTGGTGTGCCTTTGGTTCCTTCGCTTGAGCAATGGCTCCATAGCTGTCACAGTAGAGCAGAACTGGACCAACAATGGAGGGTGCTACTCCGAGCTCGATGATGAATTTTCTCAGCCACACCGCTTCTTTGGCAGCATCTGATGCAGCGATATACTCCGTCTCGCAAACTGAATCGGCCATTGTGTGCTGCTTGAAATTTTTCTAGCAGATAGCCCCATCATTAAGGGTAAAAATAAATTTCGATACACTTTTGCTGTCATCGTGATCAGACTGAAAACTAGAGTCTATAAACCCTATAAGTCTCAAGTCCGATTCACCATAAACAAGCCACTGGTCCTTAGTATTTCTTAAATACTTCAGGATGGTTTTAACAACCTTCTAGTGATTCTCCCATGGATCAGATTGGTATCTACTTACTACCCCTAGTGAGTATGCCACATCTGATCGTGTACATGTTATGGCGTACATGATAGATCCCATTGCCGAAGCATATGAAATCCTACCCATACGCTCTCTCTCTTGAGGTGTTGTCGGATAATCCCTCTTCGAGAGAGAAATTCCATGGCCTATCGGAAGATAGCCTTTCTTGAAATTCTTCATGCTCAACCTCTTCAGCATAGTATCAATGTACGTGGACTGAGATAAATCAAGCAACCTTTTAGATCTATCCCTATAGATCTTCATCCCTAGGATGTAGGAAGCTTCTCCCAGATCCTTCATGGAGAACTGTGACGACAGCCAAATCTTTATTCCCTGTAATGCAGAGACATCATTCCCGATTAAGAGAATGTCATCCACATACAATACAAGAAATACTACTACTGGACCATTATCCCACTTATAATGCAGGGCTCTTCTCCGTTCTTAACGAAGTCATACGTCTTGATCGTCTTATCAAAACGTATATTCCAACTCCGTAATGCCTACTTAAGTCCATAAATGGATCTCTGTAGCCTGCATACCTTAGACTCATCTGTGGACGTGAATCCTTCAGGTTGTATCATATACACCTCTTCGTCCAGCTCTCCGTTTAAGAAAGCTGTCTTTACATCCATCTGTCAGATTTTATAGTCCAGATGGATAGCTATCGCAAGCATAATCCGAATGAATTTGAGCATTGCCACAGGAGAAAACATCTCGTCATAGTCTATACCATAACGTGACGATATCCCTTGGCAACCAGACGGGCTTTATAGGTTTTCACATTTCCGTCTGCACCCCTCTTCCTCTTGAAGACCCACTTACAACCAATGGGTTTTACTCCTTCGGGTGGGTCAACCAATGTCCACACATCGTTGACCTTCATGGACTCCATTTTGGATTTCATGGCCTTTAGCCATTTCTCAGAGTCGGGTCTTTGCATTGCATCCATGTAGGTGATCGGATCCTCATCATTTTCATCAAGTTCGATAGAATCGTCATCCCAGACCAAGAAATCATAGTATCTGTCCGGTTGACGTGGTACTCTACCAGATCGCCTTAAGGGTGTTTGAACAATGGGCTCCGGATCTGATCTAATCAAATTCGATTTAGGTTCAGCAACTTGTGTCAGTTTTTCCACCTGTCGAACTTCGTCAAGTTCGACCTTAGAGGCAACAGTTCCTTCATCAAGGAACTCCTTTTCCAGAAAGATTGCCTTAAGACTGACAAAAACTTTTTGCTCATCAGCTAGGTAGAAGTAATACCCTTTGGTCTCTTTTGGGTACCCTATAAAATTATACTTGTCAGACCTAGGTCCAAGCTTGTCCGTAATTAAACATTTAACATAAGCCGGACACCCACAAACCCTAAGGTGTCAGAGTACTGGCTTACGTCCTATCCATATCTCATATGACGTTTTGGTTACAGACTTACTCGAAACTCTATTTAGAAGGTAACAAGTTGATTCGAGCGCATATCCCCAAAGGAAGATCGGCAGACCAGCAAATCCCATCATGGATCGAACCATGTCCAACAAGGTCCGATTCCTCCTTTTAGATACACCATTATGTTGTAGTGTTCCAGGAGGAATCCACTGAGAGAGAATCCCATTCTCCTCAAGATATGTCAGAAAATCATTGGAAAGGTATTCACCTCCTCGATCAGATCGAAGAGTTTTAATACACTTTTCAGTTTGTTTTTCTACCTCATTTCGGAATAGTTTGAACATTTCAAACGACTCTGACTTATGCTTCATTAAATAGACATATCCATACCTCGATAGGTTGTCTGTGAAGGTTATGAAGTAGAAATATCCACCTCTTGCACTTGAGCTCATGGGTCCACATACATCAGAATGTACCAGAGCCAAGAATTCACTGGCTCGCTCACCTTTTCTAGTAAAAGGTGACTTGGTCATTTTACCAAGAAGACAGGACTCACAGTTTGAAAGTGATTCACAATCACCTACTTTAAGAATTTCTTCTTGAGCTAACCTGTTTATCCTATTTTTATTGATATGACCTAGCCTACAGTGCCAAAGGTAGACTTCTGACACATTATCTATTCTAGGGTGTTTACCGAAGGTTTGAACCACATTAACAGATTGTGATAGAAAGTAAATTCCATTATTAAGTTATCCAACAAATATTGTAACACCATTCAAAATAATATTGTAAATATTTTTTTTTATTAAAAATTGATAATCGTTCATGGCCAAAAGGCCTACAGAAATAATATTTAATAAAAAGCTTGGACAATAGTGACATTCACTCAGAATTACGTTTCTAGAATTGATTACAAGGTTCATGATTTCTAATGCTAGAACTGGAATTTTGCTTCCATCTCCAACGTTCAGGAACCTCTCACCTTCATCAAATCTCCTACTGGCCTGCAGACCCTGCATCGAATTGCAAATATGATAAGAACTTCCGGTATCCAATACCCAGACCGTAGTATCACAAATAAAAAAGTTACAAGGTGTTATCATATAAGTACCTTGCTTCTTCTTCGGCCTGTTTGGGTCTAGAGAGGCAATGTATAGAGGACAGTTCCTCTTCCAGTGCCTCTGCTTCTTACAAAAGAAGCACTCCGCCTGGCTCTGGTCGGGCTTGCACTTTTTGGTCTGACCCTGTGCAGACGTCCCAGCATGCAGCTGCACCTTCTTATTCTTCTTCTTCTTGTTCTTCTTCTTCCTTTTCTTAAAGGGTCAACGATCAGAAGAAGACCCTCCCACAATATTCACCGACTCCTTATGGAGCTGGTGATCCTTCTCAAAGTTCTGCAGCAACCCCAACAAGCCGTAGTAGTTCACTACAGGCTTTGTCATCCGAAAATGAGTAAGGAAGGGGAGGAAGGACTTGGGCAATGAATTAAGGATCACATCCTTACCGAGCTGCTCGTGCAAGGGAAAGCCCAGTTTACTTAGGCGCTCAATCATTTCGATCATGTATAGTACATGATCTGTGACTGAGGCTCCATCCCTCATCCGAGCATTGAAAATGGCATAACTAGTTTTGTGCCTTTCAACATCGTCAGGTGTGCCAAAGGAGTCATTCAATAATTGAAGCATCTCTTGGGGCTGGGCATTCTCGAACCTGTGGCTGAACTCATCATTCATTGCCGCCAGCATTATGCATCGAACGGTGGTGCGGTCGTTGAGCTACTTCTGATAAGTATTTCAGACCGTCCCTTTAACGTTCAGGGCTAGCTCCTCAGGTGCCAGATCCGTTACTACATAAAGGATCCGCTCATGCTCAAGGATGATTTTTAATTTTCGATACCACCTATCGAAATTAGGTCCCATGAGCTTGTCATTATCTAATAATGACCGGAGGGACAGGGTAGTGGCCATAGCTGCATAAAGAAAAACCAGACCTCTATTAGTACATAAATTATAAATACTAAAGATTTGGACTTAAGTCTAAAGTTTCTCTCAGTATTTTTACGAACTGGTAGCCTCAACCTCTAATTCGAAGAATTACTTTAATTCCTTAGTGGGTACTAAAATCCACACAGACTACACACGAGCCCAACTTTGGTTGGTCAATCCATGTGCATCTATGGATAGGTTCATAACCAGTTGTTTCTCTAAACAACTTCTAGTAATTAATTTTATCCCAGAACCTAATCAGTAGGCTTTGGCCTCCACTGAAAAGATTTGGTTAGGTCCAACCATTAACATGATTTGATTTGGTGAATCGGACCAATGAATGATCAGGCCCGACTTTGGCCGGCCAACTTGATCACCATCAGAAAGACTCAAACCAAATTATCATATTATGAATGATAATTCCATTAGTCAATAAGCACCAGGCCTTTAGGCCTCCAATGATTATTAAACTAATGGACTCATTATCACTCACTTAATGGGAGGCTATGACTTAGTTATCAATATAACTTAATCATTTTTAGGGACCTAATAATTTTTTTTTTAAGAATTTTATTAAAAGATAGATGAGAAGAAAATATCTAGTCAATTTCAATCCTCCCACTGACTTCACCAAGTCAGATTAAAAAAAAAGATTTAATTAAAGCTGGCATTAGGAGCACCTAAATCAGTCAAACTGATTTACCTAATGACATGGGTGAGCCCTAATTACCAAGTGATCTAATCAAAATCTAATTCACCAGATTAGCTAGGTAAGTGAGATCAGTGGTGGGGATATGCCATTAACTCGTCAGAGATTGAATCACTACGAGTAGCTTCTGCTTAAAAACCACTGGTCAAACTGCCAAACTTATCTTAGATACCAACCGGTTCATTAGTTTTAATTTGATCAACTTAGTAAATTGGGTTCCACCGTGTAGCCATGAATTAAGTCCATCTTGGTCTAGTTAAAGACATAGATCCATTCAACTACAACTATTGGAGTTGAGTCTAGAGTATCCTTGACCTAATCTAATTCAACTTTTGATTAGATTTGACCAATTACTTTAATTTAGTCCATTTCTTTAAGCTAACCTTAAGTCTAATCCAATTATGGACCTAATCCATCTAACCCATTGACCCACAAGTTTATACAATTGTCTTAGGTCTTAATTCACAATTCTAAACCTACTAGACAATACTTAATTCTTTTAATTAAGTATTTGGGCTGATGGGTCAGAGTTTGGCATTTCAAAAATAATTTTCAAATTTGAAAGATTTTATTTTCTGTTCACCAAATATGTTGACTCATTTCACAAATAGATCAGCACATTTCATAAATAGCAATCCTATTGCTAATTACATAACAGAAAATAACTCAATCAAAATAAACCATGAATATTCCTTTAGATCTAATCTAATACATTCATGATAAATTTCATAATTGAACCTTTATAATTAATTTCTTTCGCTGCTTCATCTGCATGGGATATAATTACAGCAGTACCTCTACCGCCATAGGAGACCCCATTGAATGGGAGGAGAGGGCTTTTAAACCCTGCTTTTCTCCTATGACCAGACGGCCATGGCAACCAACCCAATTTGATTACTTGCTACTTGGATCAAGTATATCTAAATATACCAATTTCAAAATTTAAATTTCAAATTTTAAATTTCAAATTTTAAATTTAAAAATATTTCAAATTTCAAATTTTAAAATTTTAAATTTCAAATTTTGAATTTCAAATTTTGAATTTTAAATTTTGAATTTCAAATTTAAAATTTCAATCAAATTTTAAATTCTAAATTTTGAATTTCAAATTTTTAAATTTTGAACTTCAAATTTCAAATTTCAAAATTCAAATTTTAAATTTTAAATTTTAAATTTTTAAATTTTGAATTTCGAACAACTTTCAAAATTCAAATTTTAAATTTAAACTTTTAGATTACAACTTAATCTACGCATGCAAATATATATATCATATCTAAGAACCCGCTCTGATATCATTTGTGGGGAAAATTCAGTACAGGGGTAAACTGGTAATTTTAAAACTTTTTCAAAATTATGATTTTACAGTGAAAAAATATTAATTAATCTAATTAATTAACATAAATTTACTCTACATTAGGATCTAAATATGATATATAGCATGCATTCATTTAAATTTGAATTTTAAATTCAAACAGTAAACACTTTACTGTAATGTGTTCAGAACACAATACCTTTATGCAGGTAGTAGATCACCGCAATCTGATCACCGTCGGGAGAGTCTGATCATTGCGATATAGTCACATAGCGTATCTGACCTCTACGGATCGTCCACACGAAGCTTCCGATCTGATCGACTCCTCACGAGTGCTAGCTCGTTGTAGAGCTCTTTTGACGGTCGATGCTGATCGAACTCCTTCGATCGATGTTTGTCAATTCTTTGGATGCTCCGAATCATCAACAGACATGCTTGAGAGAATGTTGAAGATCTTTTTGAGATTTTGTGAGCTCATGATACTCGTAGCTCACTTTCTCTCTTTCCGAACCCCAAACTAAAACTCTAGGGAACTCATCGAAAACCTTGCACCCACTTTTCTTTCTTTTCTTTCTTTTTCTCTTGGAAGGATATGGACTTCCTTCTCATGCACAAGACTTCTCACGCCCCAGAATTTTTCTCCAAAAATCTTCTTCTTGCACACCCCACTCTTCTCCTCCTTTAATAATAACGTCAAACGTCTTATCCAAAAGAAAGGATAAAGATGAGTAATTGCACATTTGAATTCAAATCAAATTTTGAATTCAAATAGACACCAACTTATCCCTTATCCACTAAAGGCATGAGGCATAGCTTAAATTGTGCATGGAGTGATTTCATGAGAAACCTTTTCTCATATAATAAATGGAGCGTAAAAATAAGGGATAAGGTGCAAAGATTGATTGCCCATTCAAATTCAAACTTTATTTTGAATTTGAATGGCCAACCAATCATCCTTATCTATTCATATGGCACATTAAAGTGGGGCATAAAGAGGGCTTGGCGTGAGAAAATAATTCATGAGAAGTTTCTTCTCATGAATTCAAATGGGTGCAATGGAAGTGAGGTGGCGCATGGAGATTGGGTCAAAGTGGTTTAATTATTTAAACCAACATAATTGAACCAAATAATTTAGGTCCAATTAGACTAATTTAAATCTAACTAAATTAGGCTTAATTAGGCTTAATAAAATCTTAATCAAATCAGAAATTGACTAAGACCAACGCCTGATCAATCAGGGACCAAACTATCTCGATGATTTGGTCAACTCTTAACCTAATCGGGTCAAATCCAACTGAATCTAATTCAATTGGACTTGATCCAAAAATAATTACTCAATCAAATTGAGTTAATTAGCAATCAAATTACTAATTAAATCTCTCATAAATACTGAGTCCAAATTCGATGGGCAATCGGGCATCAGAATTCATCGATATGTAACCTTGATAGAAAAATCTCAACCAGTGAGACTCTTGACCCCGGTACCCATAATGTGTGGAACTCATGATCAAAAAATCTTGATTCTCGATCACTGAGTCTCAAACATGTAGGATTCTACATCAGCCATCAGATCAGATAGGAACCTCTAATGTGTATTACCCCACAGGTTCGAACCTAAGCCGGTAGCACAGGAATCAATTCCTGTACTAATCGAAGTGACCATCTAGCAATGGTACCCGATGTCCGAATAGATCGAAGAGTTGCAATCGTAACACTCAGAACCTACATGAATATGGTTACTGTATAATTCATCCTTTTGACCCCTGTGTTTAGGATGACTCAGGGTTAAACTATCAACCCTGATCAGATCATCCAAATCATGCTCAACTCAAACACTCCTGTGACTCCTCACAAGGACTACCCTGGTCAAGATTTTGCTAAATTAAAATATGACTATACACAGCTCCTAAACTGGAGTGGTCAATCCCATCTTGACACACGCACCGACAAGTCAAGTACTTGACTACACCCAGCAGCCTTCCGTCACTGAATTAGAAATTTAGGTAGTCCAATGCCTAAGTGCAGTGAGTTGCTTGCAAGTCACCATGGCGGTCTCAGATCGGAGGGACATTTATATCCATATTCCATCGGAGAAAATCTTGATAGCAGAAATAGCTCTGGAGTCGGTCACGTTCAGTGCAGATGTACCCTTACATCTCACCTGTATGTCATACCAGTGTCTCCACATTCATTGGTTAAGAGGACAACCAACCTATATGGCACACAATGACCTATGCTTGATAAATATTATCGTCCTTGGTAACAATGTATCATTTGGTCGTGAACAGATTTAAGGACTAAACGAAAAATTCTCCTTTGTCGAGTCTAAATAGTCCTAAGGACTTCACCACAACATAGGAGTTCATTAGAAGATGAAATATTTTGTGATGAAAAATACCAAAATAATTTTTATTAATTCATAATTCATGTATATATACAAAAATGAACACAACCGTCAACATACTGATGATTGGCTTTGGGATACTATTCCCAACACATGGCAGAGTGAAATAATGGAAAAGAGTTTTTCATTAAGATTTCATATCAGACTCGGATCGATCGATTAACTCATATGATTGATGTTGGGTTTGATGAGTTCACCTTAACCCTAATTCAGTCGGGACTCATGATAGAGAAACTCAATCACACAGGTAGCTGCACCGAGAGATTCATCTTCAGTTCTGATGGGTTGCCACCACATACTGTTAGGTATCCTGATAGATTTTGGGAGCAATTAGAATGGTATTGATGATCGATCATTCTAATTATCTGAATCAGAAGAGTTCGATCCATCGAAAGGAGTTTCGATGATGTCGATGATGAGATCACGACATGTCTCATTACCATACAGAATTGAACCTAACTGGATCACACAAACAAGAGTTAGGATCTGGATGTCATCAATTGGGCTAATCCAATTGATTTGGATAAGATCCAATTAGGTTCAAAGAAATCATGCTAGCACACAATTGAGCCTAACTTTCTCCTCGTGTAATCTTTTCTGTCTCTACTGAGCCAAATATGATTTGACTCATCCAGAGAACCTTAGGAAGGTTTCTCTGAGTCTAAATGAAGCTTGTCCAGCTTAGAAAAGGCTTATCTTAATTCATGAGATGAATTTAAGACAACACCTGCTAATTCCTAGCACCTGCCAATTTCATTTTAGGATATCTGTCAAAAGTTGACATATGGGTCTTAAACTGAAGAGGGCTCATTGGAAGATTTTTGTGGAGTGTCCACAAGCCAAGCCACATCAAATTGGGTGCCATAATCAGATTATGGTGTGAGCCCAATTGGATTAAAGTGGGCGCCCCAAGTGGATAAGGATTGGAGAGTCTTGATCAATTTAAACTCTTAGGCGCCACCTCTATTTGTGCTTATCCAATGTTGTCACCATCTTTTGGAGATAAGATAAGATTCTTATCTGATGTGATCAGATGACATCACTCCACCAATCAAAATTTTTTCAAAATTTTTTAGAATTTTTTGATTGGTTGAATGATGTGGCACTGCGCAGCATACAGGGTCTATATAAACCTTGCTACGCCTAGAGTTTCGAGGTAGAAATTATTTTATGCACAAAACTAAATAGCTGCCACCCTCTCTCCTCTTATCCATATCCTTCCTGCTCTCCTTCCTCTCCTCTTCATGTCCAAAGAGTTGGACATCCATCTGGCAAAGATCCAAGGTGTGGTGACGCCTGGAATAGAAGGCTGCAGGACTTCTTCGACAAGCTGCTGCTCCAACTTCAGGAAGACTTTTGAAGATCTTCCTAATCAGATTTAGATTTGATTTTTGGAGCATAGATTCATGAGGAGAAGATATTCCAAGTCCTATCCAAGTGGATATCGATAGAGGCCAGGCACTTGCGTGGCTACATCAGAACTTCGGACTGTGCAGAGATCATCTATAGGATAATCAGATTACCCTTGAGGTATTTCTTCTTTCATCATAGTTTTAGATTAAATTTTAGATTTGAAATATCAGATAATAAGATTAGATCTAGAGATTTAGATCTGAAATATATATAGAATAAAAATTTTTAAATTTATTCCATCCCAGATTTGGTGAAATCTGAAAGATCCTACGAAGAAAAGCGGTTTTCCTCCTTCAACTGGTATCAGAGCCAGGTTGTTGGCTCTATTTCAGATCTAATTTAGATCTGATTTTAATTTTATTTATTTGATATTAAAAATTTCAAATATCACATCAGATGTGATAAGATCTGAAATTAAAATATTTAAAAATTAAATCTAAGAAGATCTAACATGCACAAGATGCATGACTAGATCAGGATTAGTTGAATCCATGAATAATCTTAAGTCTTATATTTTAATGAGATTAAAATATGAATTAAATCTAATTTATTTTTTATTTTTTTGATGTTATAAGTATTATAATTAGATCAAAAAATAAAAAAATAAAATTTTAATTTTTTCATAAAATTGATCTGCTGCATGCCTAAACTAGTTGTAGAATTATTCTAGTAACTTATCTAGAATAGATTTAATTTTGAATAGTTCAATTTAAATCTTATTTTTCAGATATTATATGTGATGTATCAGATCTGAAAGCATATTAATTAGATTAATTTTTGATACATGAGATGTATGCAAAGCATGTATTAGTTAAATCTTAAATTGTATATGCGATATGTTAATTTAGATCTAACTAGTTTTGTAGTTAAATTTATATTTCTGATTAAGATGTTCCTCATGGCCATCCGGTCATAAGAACAAAGTAGGATTTTAAGATCCTCTCTTTTCATTCAATGAGATATTCATATGATGTGTAGGAGTACCGCGAGTTCATCCTTAATCAGAAATCAAAACTTACTTTTCTGTAAAATCTTAGATCCTGAAATCCTAGGATTTATTTTACATGCTTTGTTTATGAACCCAAACTTAATTAATGAATTAAGCCTATAAAATTAAGTTAGGTCTAAAATTAAAAATTTTAGATCTAAGATATTTTTATAAAATTGGGTTCGGACTTGGGTAGCTCAATTAGGTCTAGCGGTTGATCAAACTGAATCAAGAGTTAGTTAGGTGGGATCATGAAAGCTAATAATTAACCAGCCTAATAGGATTAAGTCTGGATCAAGGTCGAATCATATTTAGATGTGACTCGATCAAGTTAAGACCTAATTTGGCTCAGTGGTTAGAGCCTGAATTGTAGGCTAACCCAATTAGTTCTGGTTCGATAATTTGGTGTCTAAGGTAAGTTGGACAGATGTGATCGACTGGCTTTTAATTGGGAGCTACTCGACTCGAATGCGTTCTTATCGAGTTAATGGCATATCCCTCCCACCGATCTCACTTATCTGGCCATATGTGTCGACTCAGTTCTGATTAGAGGTGGCTAACAATTCGAGCTAACCCATGTCACTAGGTTAGTCATAATTGTTATGAATATGTCAAGTCAAGTTTAAAGAGACCTAAATCAAATCTCTCTAAGAAAATATTAAGTCTAGGTCTTCCACCATTGTGGATGTGCGGGCCCTTCTCGGGGTTGATTATTCTCGGCTGGTTACAGTGGCTCAGTTGTACCGAAAAAATGCAACCATGTCCATTAGGCATTGGATGCTACGAATTAGAGGATGAGTTGGCCTCAATATTTCAGATACGGTGAGGGACCCAATCAGGAATCTAGTTCGTACAAATGGTGGGTCTGACTTAACTAAGGATTGGAGCAATATCCCGAACACGGTGAGTTTCATGAATTAGAGACCAAGTTTTGGGTGCACCATGATTAGAGAATCATTGGACAAGAGTTATCCACTTATCGGTTGACCCATCACCAATAACTGTTAGGTGAGGTGGTGAGCCAGTCGGTGAGACCGCATCACCCACTAAAAATCACTGATCACGAAGATTTTCACATCTCTACCAAGGAAGTGTAGGGATCTGAGAAAATAGTGGGAGCCTAATTTATTTTAAAAATAAAACTCCTAAACAAATTGGTTAAGTCTGATTACAAAATCTAACTAGAAACTTTTGACTCTCTATAGGAAACATGTCTGCCTCAAACTCCCTGACCAAAATACTAGACACCCATAGATTGACTGGACCCAATTTCAAGGACTGGTTAAGAAACTTCAGAATTATTCTGGGTTTCAAAAAATTGACTCATGTCTTGGACCAGGATCCACCTGCCATGCCAGCACGTCCGACTGCTGAACAGAGAGCATCTCTGGAAAAATGGATGGATGATGATAACAAAGCAAGGTACTACATGTTGGGTGCAATGTCTGATGACTTACAGCGCCAACTTGAGAACATTTTGACTACCCACCAAATGTTGGCTCATCTGCAAGAGTTGTTTGGTGAACAGAGTTATGCGGCCAAGTATCAAGTCTGTCAAAGACTTTTTAAGGCCAAGATGCGTGATGGGCAGTCAGTCCAAGATCATTATTTGATAATGATCAAGGATCTTTAGGAGCTTGAGAAGCTCGATATCATCTTAGACAAGAATTTTTAGATTGATATGATCCTTCAGTCCTTGTCTGATGCATATGGTCAGTTCATCATGAACTTCCATATGCATAAGATGCAGTGTACCTTGGCCGAGTTAATGAACATGCTGGTTACGGTTGAGCTTTCTATAAAGGGTTCAAAAGGTTCAATTCTTACTGTGGAGCAGACTTCTTCCAAGAGAAAGTTTTTTGGAAAGAAAAAGAAGTCTGCAAAAAAGTAGAAGGTGGATGACAAGAAGAAGACAGAACCGAAGAAGAAGGCTGCTGATAAGAGAAAATATTTCTACTGCCAATCAGACGGCCATTGGAAGCGAAACTATCCTCAGTACCTGGCCATCCTGAAGAACAAGAAGGATGGTCCTTCTGGAGGTATGCTCATTTTAGAGTCTAATCTTATGGTTCTAGTTGGGTGCTTGATTCTGGTTCTAGTGCTCATCTGTGCACTTCTATGCAGGGTCTTGAGGAGAGCAGGAGGCTGAGGGATGGAGAGATAATCCTACGCGTCAGGAACGGAGCAAGAGTTGCTACTGTGACCGTGGAAACCTACCCTCTGCGATTACCGTTAAGATTAGATTTAGTTTTAAGAGACTATTATTATGTGTCTGTAGCAAGCAGAAATTTGATTTCTATTTTATGTTTAGCACAAGAAGGTTATGTGATTAGCTTTTATAAGGACCATTGTAATATTTTTTATAAAAATAATAAAGTTGCAGATGGTTTTCTTATTAACGGTCTCTATCAGCTACATATTGATGTATCTGTATTTAATATTGAGCAAAATGTGAATGCCATAGGAATTAAAAGGCCTAGAGATAGTCTAAATGATAAGTATCTGTGGCACCTAAGGCTAGGTCATATAGCAGAAGACAGGGTTAACAAATTGAAAAAATTCGGGCTATTAAGTTCGTTGACTTTCGAGTCATATTCAGTTTATAAATCATGCCTTTAAGGCAAAATGACCAAGCTTCCTTTTGCGGGATATGGGGAAAGGGCCACAGACCTACTTGCCCTAGTACATATGGATGTGTGTGGTCCATTTGATGTGCCGGCTAGAGGCAACTACATCTACTTCATTATCTTTACCGATGATATGTCTAGGTACGGTGTTGCCCAGCTATGCAACCCAAGAGGGGGGGGGGGTGAATTGGGTTTCTAAAAATTTTAAGCTTAACTTATGACTTATGAAAAATATTTGGCAATAGCTAAATGAATATGGAGAGTTAAATAAATTCAGGACTAATGGCTAAAAGCAAGAATGCAAGAAAATATTGAAGAGTTAAAGGGAAGCAAATATGCACACCACAAACAAAAGGATTTATAGTGGTTCGGTGCCAACCTTGCACCTACATCCACTCCCCAAGCTCCTACTTGGGAATTCCAATCCACTAATCTTGTATTCAACCCGAATACAAATGTCGAAAACTCCGACTCTAGCTATTCCATGCTAGACCACTTGTTTCTCAGGTACAAGCCAACCCAATACACTTCGATTCTAAGTTCGGATCAACCTTTCCTTGTTTTGGAACCCCTCCAAAACAAAAACAATCACTCAAACTGAGTAAAATAATTTATATCACAAACAAGTACAGAGAAAGCTTCTTTAATGAGCGAATATAACTTTAAATACACTTTACTCAAGAGAAGAAGACCCTCTTCGGATTTCTTCAAAGTGGTTGGAGACTTGAATGTGCACTTGAGGAGTTGGTGAGCTTGGTTTAAGGGCTTCTTCAAAGCTTTGAATGAACTCTTGATTAGGGCTGAAAAGTTGGCTTGAAAAATTTTTTTTCAAAATCTTTCTTTTGAATGCTCTTCTTAACTCTTCTTAAAAAAAACTTTTTATTTTCCACCTTTTGGATCCTTTTATAGCTTTAAGAAATAGAGAAAAATATTTTAGGCTAAAAAAGAGCCGTTAGACCACATTAAATGAGCATTAAAAGCACTTAAAACGGGTTAAAAACTAGCTGTTGTGGAGAAATCCCATCACAGGGGTCGACTCATGGGTCGACTCATGCCTGGGGGTCGACTCATGGGTCGACCTCTGTGGAAGAATACCAGAAAACAGGGTTCTGTAATTTTTGGCCTAAAAACTGCAGGGGTCAACTCATGGGTCGACTCATGCCTTGGGGGTCGACTCATGGGTCGACTCACAGGTTGTGCCAAGCCAAAAAATCTGCGTGCCAAACAGCTCATGTGCCATGAGTCGACTCATGGGTCGACTCATGATTTTCAATCATGCATATCTTTCAACATACAAGTCCAAAATTAATAAAATTTTCATCATTGGATCACAAATCTTTTGTTCTATCATTTGATATCATCAAATCAGGGTTTTGATAAAATTACCATTTTTCCCTTGAGGAGCAAAAAAGGCTTTTTCAAGTGAGAAAACATTGGTACCCCTTCAACTGCTTTGTAATCATCAAAATCAATCTAAGGAGCAACAATCTCCCCCTTTTTGATGATGACAAAATACTTGAACAAAAGCATCTATGTGAATCAATGATCATGAATTTCAAAGGAATGAAATGCATTATAGATAGTTTGAAGATAAATAGGAGATTTACTACCAACTCATAAGTGCATTTGCTTGAAAAGAAGATTGATTCTTTTGGCATGTGATACATGTGCTCATTTGCATAAATAATTTGCCTATTGCTTAATGATTTGAAAATTTGCTCATTTGATTATGTGATTTTGATATCAGAGTAGAAAATTTGTTTTTATTTTCAGAGCAAAGCAAAATTTACCTTATGATTTGAGAATTGCGTGTTTGAAAATATCTCATTTGTTCATTTGCTTGTTTTTCAAATTTCTTGGCATCTTGAAAATTTGCTCATTCTCATTTGACTATTTAGTTTTAGTATCAGAGCAAGTTTAACAACTAATTATATTATTGTATGTTTAAAAATTAATTGTAAAGTATATCAGAGCATGTCAAATTTTAAGATGTATCAGAGCAAGTCTAATTTTAAAACATATCAGAGCATGTCTAAGGAGTAATTTTAAAGGTTGCTCATTTGCATTGAACTTAGCAATTTACTCATTGTATTTTTAAGTCATTTAATAATTTTACTTTTGATATTGTTTCATTTTCTTTAATTCTTTCCTAATTCATTCATTTTATTTTCAAGTCTTTTAATAATTTATAATTTTGCTTTCGATATGTTTCTTTTTCTTTAATTTCTCCTCCTTTTTGACATCATCAAACATTGTCAGCTCCCCCCTCTTTCTCTCAATACGTTTTCTCTTTAGTGTTTCTTCAAACTTCTTGTGCCAATCATTAATGTTTGCTCCCCCTGAATACAGCAATCATTAACCAAGATATGCCATAGATTACCATAGATATGAATTATCAACAAAGAGAAGATATATACTCAAGAGATGATTGACATCATAACAAAGAGAGATATATAGTTAAAAGATAATTGATACCATAGTTGTTTCAATACATATTCCATAAAAGTCAACCAGATAATATCATTACATGGCCCAAAAGATAGATCCTAGAAAGAACAACACTCAGGATCTAGTAAAGCTCATGACTAGATGGATCGGAGTCATCAGAGATAGGGTGAGGAGATGATGGATCTCGACCAAGAGCACATCCTCTACCCCGTCTGCCTCTGCCACGAGTGGAGGTGCTGGCACGAGCAGGTGAGCGAGATGAACTAGGAGGCTGAGAACGTTGAGAGGCCAAAGACTGGACTGAAAGAGTGAGTCTAATGGAATCAAGAACGTTCAGTGCTCTCGAAACAGACTGAAGCAGAGCAGTGAACTGAGTAGATGCATGCTCACTCGAGCCTCTGATCTCTCTCCTCAATAACTCATAACCACCCTCCAATGCACCTCTGAGCCTGCCAGCCTCTGCAGTAAGGTCTGTGACCTCAATAGTGCTCTCCTGTGGCTGAGGATGGGCCAAAGCTAAGATTTGCCCCTGCAAGTCAAGAACTCTCCCAGTCAGTCTCAAAATGCTATCCTCGAGCTGCTAAATCCGAATAGACTGATCTGAGATCAACTGAAATACAGTGGAGATATGGGGGATCAAGGTCTGATCAGATGAATCTAATGATGTGGATCCCGGTGCAAATGTAGAAGTGCTCCACTGACGAGAAAGCAAGGAAGCCACACGTTGAGAAATCTGCTCGATCTAATCATCAGCTAATCTGAACTCTGAAGGAGGTGCTCTGCTGTCTGGCTGCTAAACTGGTGTGTACCTCCTGGTAGAATCTGAAGGGCTAACCTCTGGATCTGAAACAAACTGGATATCTGGAGATGCTGCCCTGAAGTCATGGAGAGGAGATGAGGGACCTTCTTCCTCAGCTCTGTCTTCTACTCTGTCCTCAGCTCTCTCTTCAGAACCCTTGATCCAACCACCATCAGTTTTAGTAAATCCCATATGGTGCAGTGTGTTGGTTGATGGTGTCTGCGTGAGAAAGCTTAGTAGATACCTCCCCCTCAAAACTGACTCCAAACCTCCTGAAAACTAGTGTGAGAGCCATACCAAAAGGTAGATGTGCCTTGGATCTGTTCAGTGTCTCTCTCATGGCCTCAATCATTAAAGCAGGAAGGTTTAATGGGGTTTGAGTGATCACATGAAATATTATACAAATATCTCGGCCAGAAAGGAGGTCATGCCTACCACTCCTTGGGAAGAAAAGCTTTGTCACTAATTGATGTAAGATTCTCATTTCAATTGACAAAATTTTGGCTTCCAATTTATTCAAACTTTTCGAGTAGGTTTCCCCTAGAATTACATTGATCCCCTCTTCCTTCACTGGGAGTTCCATGTAAGAATATCCCTCACAGGGCAAATATAGTATCTCTCCCAAAATAATAGGATCCAGACAGATATCAACTCCCTTAACTGTAGAAGTTACTGTTCCATTGCCATAATGCAGATTTTGATAAAATTCTCTAACCAAGTCTACAAAAGTAACTTCCTTGAGAGAGCAGTAAAAACCCCAACCCTGGTTTTTTATCTTTGTCCCAAAGGAGAAACCTTCTTTTTCAAAGAATCTAAAATCCACATTCTTGCCGGTTTCTACCTTCCTATCAGATAGAGGGATTTTGCTAGGGCTAAGGGGAGACTGAGAGGGACCTTGAGCAGACACTGAAGCCGGAATGGGAGCAGTGGAGGACTGAGCAGCTTGCCTTTTCCTGCGGACGCTTTCTTCCAGCTCACGGACTGATTTTCTTCTTTGAGGGAGCTTCATCTTTGGGGCCATTCTTACCACAACAGCAGGCAGGGAGACTCGGAGGATCAAATGGATGAGTAGAAGAAGGGTTACAAGAGGATGGAAAGAGATTTTGGCGGAGAGAAGAGACGGTTTTGAGAAGAACAGTGGAGGCTAGGGCACGCTCCAACCGCTTCAATCAAGGGAGAAAGATGCGAAAAGCTCCTTTCCCAGGTGGTGATTTGAGATGGAGAGGAGAAGGGAGAATGTCCTTGGGTTAAATCCTTGGTTTTGGAGAGAAAGAAGATGAGGATGACGGGTCTTGGAGGGAGGAAGACGAAGAGAATAGAGGGTCGGCTCATGAACAGGTTTTAAGACAAAATGGAATGAGCCCGTGGGATGTTGGCCGAAAATTACAAGTTTGCCAATGGGTCGACCCTAGGGGGTCGACTCATGAATCACAAAAATTCAAAAAAAATATGAATAAATTTCAAAAAAATTTAGAATTTTGGAAGAAGGAATTTTGCTCAATGACAGGTTGTGAGAATGATAATCTTGAGCTTTTAGGACCAAGAGAGATGATGAAAATTGATCTCAAATCGATTTTTTGGAAATGGAGAAACACTTAGGCATAAGGATCAAGAATTCCTAGATTTCTCCTAATTTCACAGAATCTATCCTCGCTAAGGGCCTTTGTAAAGATATCAGCTAATTGATTTTCAGTGCAAATATATTCAAGAGTTACATCTTTGTTTTGAACATGTTCTCTTATAAAATGATGTCTTATTTCAATATGCTTAGACCTTGAATGTTGAATTGGATTTTTAGTTAGATTTATGGCACTTGTGTTGTCGCATCTTATGGGTGTTTCATTAAGTTTGATTCCAAAGTCTTCGAGTTGTTGCTTAATCCACAAGATTTGAGCACAACAACTTCCGGCTGCAATGTATTCGGCCTCAGCCGTAGACAGTGCTACTGAATTTTGTTTCTTGCTAAACCAGGAGATTAGGTTAACTCCAAGAAATTGGCAAGTTTCACTTGTGCTTTTTCTATCTAATCTACATCCAGCAAAATCAATATCTGAATATCCTAATAGATCAATTAGTGAGTCCTTAGAGTACCATAACCCTAGAGTTTGAGTATCATTCAAGTATCTAAGGATTCTTTTAACAGCATTCAAATGAGATTCTTTAGGATTAGATTGAAATCTAGCACACAAATAAACACTAAACATGATATCAGACCTACTTGCAGTTAAATATAATAGAGAGCCAATCATACCTCTATAGTATTTTAAGTCTACACATTTACCTTCTTCATCCTTGTCAAGCTTACATGAGGGGCTCATTGGTGTGCCAATTGCTTTGGAGTTCTCCATTCCAAATCTTTTGAGTAATTCCTTGGTGTACTTGCTTTGGGTGATGGAGATTCCTTCTTTTGTTTGTTTGATTTGGAGTCCGAGGAAGAAAGTGAGTTCTCCCATCATGCTCATTTCGAACTCCCCCTGCATGAGCTTAGCAAAGTCTTGACAAAGAGATTCATTAGTAGACCCAAAAATTATGTCATCAACATAAATTTGTATTACTAACATATCATTTTGATTTCTTTTAATAAAGAGGGTTGTGTCTACATTACCTCTTGAAAAACTATTATTTAGTAAAAATTTGCTTAGCCTATCATACCAAGCCCTAGGTGCTTGTTTTAATCCATATAAAGCTTTATTTAATTTAAAAACATGATTAGGAAAAGCATGATTTTCAAATCCCGGGGGTTGTTCTACATAGACTTCTTCAGCAATATATCCATTTAAAAATATACTTTTGACATCCATTTGAAATAATTTAAATTTCATAAAGCAAGCATATGCAAGTAGAAGTCTAATGGCTTCTAATCTAGCAACAGGTGCAAAGGTCTCATCAAAATCAATTCCTTCTTCTTGATTATAACCTTTAGCAACCAATCTTGCTTTATTTCTTATTACATTACCATGTTCATCTAATTTGTTCCTAAAGACCCATTTTGTGTCAATTATTGAATAATTTTTAGGTCTTGATACTAAAGTCCATACATTATTTCTTTCAAATTGATTAAGTTCCTCTTGCATTGCATTAATCCAATTATGATCATTTTCAGCTTCTTCAATAGTTTTTGGTTCAAGATGAGATACAAAAGTACAATGATTAAATACATCTCTAAGTGAAGAATGAGTTTTTACCTCATGCATAGGATCACCAATAATTAACTCCTTAGGGTGATTGTGAACATACCTCCATTCTTTGGGTAAGTCATTTGTACCTTGAGGTTGTTCTTGAATTTCTTCACCTCTCTCATCCTGTTTGTCTTCTTGTTCCTCATCCTCTTGAGTTGTTGAATCTTTCAAAGTGATCTCCTTCATTCCTTCTATTAGAGGATCTGCATCATCAACACTCTCATTCTTCCTTGAAGGAAGATCATTAGATTCATCAAAAACAACATGTATGGACTCCTCTACTACTAAAGTTCTTTTGTTAAAAACTCTAAAAGCTTTACTAGTGGAGGAGTAACCAAGAAAGATTGCTTCATCTGATTTTGCATCAAATTTACCAAGTCTTTCTTTACCATTATTTAATACAAAACATCGACAACCAAAAATATGAAAATATGCAATATTAGAGTTTCTTTCTTTCCAAAGTTCATAGGGGGTTTTCTTTAAAATTTGTCTAATCAAAGCACGATTTAAAATGTAACATGCTGTGTTAATTGCTTCCGCCCAAAAATATCTTGGAAGGTTGCTTTCACAAAGTATGGTACGGGCCATTTCTTCTAAGGTTCTGTTTTTCTTTTCTACTACCCCATTTTGTTGGGGTGTCCTAGGAGCAGAGAAGTTATGGCCAATTCCATTTTCATCACAAAAGTTTTCAAAGTCTTGATTTTCAAATTCAGTTCCATGATCGCTTCGAATATTTTGAATTGAAAATCCTTTTTCATTAGTGACTTTTCGGTAAAATTTAGTGAAAATATGAAAAGTTTCATCTTTGTGTGCTAAAAAGAAAATCCAAGTAAAACGAGAGTAATCATCTATAATTACAAAACCATATCATTTTCCTCCTAGACTAGTGGTTCTAGTTGGTCCAAATAAGTCCATATGCAAAAGCTCTAAAGGTCTAGAAGTTGAAACAATATTTTTGGATTTAAATGAAACTCTTGTTTGTTTACCTAATTGGCATGCATCACAAATTCTATCTTTTTCAAAATTCAGTTTTGGTAAACCAAGAACTAATTCTTTCTTAATTAATTTTGAAAGAGAATGCATGCTAATGTGTGCAAGTCTGCGATGCCAAAGCCAACTTGTCTCATTAATTTTAGCATTTAAGGATACTAGGCATTGCATGTTTATTTTGGCTAAATCATTTAAATCTACCATATAAACATTACCATGTCTATGTCCAATAAATTTAATGCCATCATTAACAGGACTAGTTACAATGTACACAGACGATTCAAAAACAACTTTATATCCTTTATCACAAAATTGACTAATACTTAGTAAATTGTGCTTTAAACCATCTACTAACAAAATATTTTCAATGTATTTGGAGGGAGTGATACCAATGTTACCTATACCGATGATCTTTCCTTTGCCATTGTCTCCAAAGGTGACCATCCCTCCATCCCTAGCATCAAGCGTGATGAATTATGATTCATCACCAGTCATGTGTCTCGAGCATCCACTGTCAAGATACCATTTCCTGTTTCCTCCTTGGGATGCTAGACACACTTGCAAGCAAAAGTCAAGTTTTTATTTTAGGTACCCAAGCTTTCTTGGGTCCTTTTTGGTTAGTCATAATGGTTCCTTTTGGAACTCATATTTTCTTTATAGTTGATTTTGCAGATTTGTTAGAGAAGCAAGTGTATGATTTATGTCCTACTATACCACATTTGAAACAAGTAATATTGGTAGACTTATTACTTAAAGAGTTTATATAAATATTTTTCAGATATTTTTGTTTCTTCAAGGGGTTATAGCCAAGTCCAGCCTTATCATACACGGCTTTTTGATTATCAAGAATCATATTGAGTTTATTTGAACTCAAGGTGAACTTTTCTACTATTGATTTTAGCTTGGCGATTTCATTCTTTAAGCTTTGATTTTCTTGAAGCAGGGTGGATTTTTCAATTGAAATATTTTCAGTTTGTTTCAATAAAGATTGATTTTTCAATTTTAGTTCTTTGTTCTTCATCCCTAGTTTCTTTAATTCATCAACTAAATCATAGAATGCTTCATGTAATTCTTCAAATGTAAAGTCACTAGGGGTTTCGAAAATTACCTCATTTTTGTGTGCCATAAGGCACAGGTTGGCTTGTTCGGTTGAGGTTTCCTCATCGGAGCTTGAGTCATCACTCGCACTCCATGTGGCCATCATGGCCTTCTTCTTGAACTTCTTGGGACCTTTCTTCAGTTGTGGGTATTTGGATTTGAAGTGTCCCGGCTTCTTGCACTCGTAGCAGATAAGGAGTTGGTCTTTCTCTTTTTCTTTGCTTTGTTCCCCTTTTGTGAATGGCCTCTCCTCATCCCCTATTTCTTTTTTCTAAAAAATTTCTTAAATCTTCGGGTGATGAGTGCCATCTCTTCATCCTGTTCTTCATCTTCAGTGTCATCAGTTTCTTCATCTGGTGGAGCTGTGGATTTTAGGGCAATGGTTCTTTTCTTTTTGACTTCTTCCTCTTGATGTTGCTTCATGCTTAGCTCATGAGTCATCAAAGATCCAAGAAGCTCTTCTAGAGGTAGAGTGTTCAAGTCCTTGGCTTCTTGGATGGCAGTCACTTTGGCTTCCCAAGTTCTTGGTAAGGACCTGAGAATCTTTCTTACAAGCTCACTGTTAGTATAGGACTTACCAAGACTCTTTAAACCATTAATAATATCAGTAAAGCGAGTAAACATTCTAGTTATGGACTCATCATGCTCCATTTTAAACAATTCATATTTATGCACAAGCATGTTTATTTTAGACTCTTTTACTTGATTGGTTCCCTCATGGGTTACTTCTAACCTATCCCATATTTCTTTAGCAGATGAACAAGTAGAAATGCGATTAAATTCGTTTGCATCAAGAGCACAATAAAGAACATTCATTGCTTTAGCATTTAATTGGGCCATCTTCTTATCAACCTCATCCCATTCTTTCTCGGGTTTGGTTGATTCCTCACCATCTATAATTTTAGTGGGTGTATGAGGACCGTTCACTATGATACTCCACATATCATAGTCGAGTGCTTGTATGAATATTTTTATCCGAGCTTTCCAATAGGTGTAATTAGATCCATTGAAAAGTGGAGGTCGGTTGGTGGATTGTCCCTCGGCAAGAGAAGTGCCGACGTGGGTTGCCATAGATCTTTGGCTCTTTGATTGTTTAGATCAAAGAAGGGCTAGAGCACCGGGCTCTGATACCACTTGTTGCCCAGCTATGCAACCCAAGAGGGGGGGGGGTGAATTGGGTTTCTAAAAATTTTAAGCTTAACTTATGACTTATGAAAAATATTTGGCAATAGCTAAATGAATATGGAGAGTTAAATAAATTCAGGACTAATAGCTAAAAGCAAGAATGCAAGAAAATAATGAAGAGTTAAAGGGAAGCAAATATGCACACCACAAACAAAAAGATTTATAGTGGTTCGGTGCCAACCTTGCACCTACATCCACTCTCCAAGCTCCTACTTGAGAATTCCAATCCACTAATCTTGTATTCAACCCGAATACAAACGTCGGAAACTCCGACTCTAGCTATTCCATGCTAGACCACTTATTTTTTGGATACAAGCCAACCCAATACACTCCGATTCTAGGTTCGGATCAACCTTTCCTTATTTTGGAACCTCTCCAAAACAAAAACAATCACTCAAATTGAGTAAAATAATTTATATCACAAACAAGTACAGAGAAAGCTCCTTTAATGAGCGAATATAACTTTAAATACACTTTACTCAAGAGAAGAAGACCCTCTTTGGATTTCCTCAAAGTGGTTGGAGACTTGAATGTGCACTTGAGGAGTTGGTGAGCTTGGTTTAAGGGCTTCTTCAAAGCTTTGAATGAACTCTTGATTAGGGCTGAAAAGTTGGCTTGAAAAATTCTTTTTCAAAATCTCTCTTTTGAATGCTCTTGAATGCTCTCTTGAATGCTCTTCTTAACTCTTCCTAAAAAAAACTTTTTGTTTCCCACCTTTTGGATCCTTTTATAACTTTAAGAAATAGAAGAAAATATTCTAGGCTGAAAAAGAGCCGTTAGACCACATTAAATGAGCATTAAAAGTACTTAAAATAGGTTAAAAATTAGCCGTTGCGGAGAAATCCCATCACAGGGGTCGACTCATGGGTCGACTCATGCCTGGGGGTCGACTCATGGGTCGACCTCTGTGGAAGAATACCAGAAAATAGGGTTTTGTAATTTTTGGCCTAAAAACTGCAGGGATCGACTCATGGGTCGATTCATGCCTTGGGGGTCGACTCATGGGTCGACTCACAGGTTGTGCCAAGCCAAAAAATCTGCGTGCCAAACAGCTCATGTGCCATGAGTCGACTCATGGGTCGACTCATGATTTTCAATCATGCATATCTTTCAACATACAAGTCCAAAATTAATAAAATTTTTACCATTGGATCATAAATCTTTTGTTCTATCATTTGATATCATCAAATCAGGGTTTTGGTAAAATTACCATTTTGCCCTTGAGGAGCAAAAAAGGCTTTTTCAAGTGAGAAAATATTGGTACCCCTTCAACTGCTTTGTAATCATCAAAATCAATCTAAGGAGCAACATACGGGTATGTATTTCTAATAAAATATAAGTTTGAAGCTTTTGAAAGGTTCAAAGAATTCAGACATGAGGTAGAAAAATAAACAAGAAAGTCCATTAAGGTTCTTCGATCAGATCGAGGAGGTGAATACCTTAGTCAGAAGTTCCTAGACTATCTTAAGGACAATGGCATAGTCTCTCAATAGACTCCACCTGGAATGCCTCAACTCAACAGGATTTCAGAATGAAGAAATCGGACCCTATTAGATATGGTCCGTTCCATGATGAGCTTCACAGACCTCTCCAAATTTCTGTGGGGACATTGTCTCATGACAGCAATTTATGTATTGAATAGGATTTCCTCTAAAATTGTTCCTACCACACCATATGTGATGTGGCATGGTAAGAAGTCAAGTCTGAATCATCTCAGAATTTGGAGTTGTCCGGCTCATGTCAAGATACAACAGACGGACAAGTTAGAGTTCAGATCTTTTAGAGCTCGATTCATAGGATATCCTAAAGAGTCATTAGGATACTATTTTTATATTCTGAAAGACCACAATGTGATTATGAGTCGAAATGCTATTTTTCTTGAAAAATAGTTTATTCAAGATGGTGGCATCGAAAGAATAATTAAGCTCAAGGAGAATGTCTTCCAAGAGCAACGAGCTAAAGAACCTGAGGAACCTAATCAATCAGAACCAGTCTTAACACAACCTCTTCCACCTCGTAGATCGACTAGGATTTTCTATCCTCCTGAAAGGTACTTAGGTACCATACAAGAGGATGTAGAAAAAATGTTCCTCACGGAAAATGAGGCTCATGGTGATGACCCCAAGACCTATGATGAGGCAATATCAGATATCGACTCCGAGAAATGGTTAGAGGCAATGAGATCAGAAATTGACTCGATGCACTCAAACCAAGTCTGGACCTTGGTAGATCCACCTAAAAATATTGTACCTATTGGGTATAAATGGATCTTCAAGAGAAAGATAGGTGCAGATGGGAATGTGGAGATATTCAAGGCTAGACTCGTAGCGAAAGGTTATAGTCAGTGCGAAGGCATTGACTATCAGGATACCTTCTCATCCGTAGCCATGCTAAAATCTATCCGCATATTGCTTGCTATTGCAGCCTATTTCGATTATAAAATATGGCAGATGGACGTGAAAACGATGTTCTTAAATGGATATCTTGAGGAAGATATCTATATGGAACAGCCGCTTGGTTTCACATCCAGTGATGATGATCACAGGATCTGCAAGCTGCAAAAATCTATTTATGGACTTAAGCAAGCATCTCGGAGTTGGAATACTCGTTTCAATAATGTCATCAAAATATTTGGTTTCATCAAGAATGAGGAGGAACCATGTGTGTTCAAAAAGGTCAGTGGGAGTATAGTTGTCATCCTCGTATTGTATGTAGATGACATCCTCCTAATTGGGAATGATATTTTCATATTGACCTCAGTCAAAGTATGGTTGTCTAAGGAGTTCTCTATGAAAGATCTAGGAGAGGTATCCTTTATACTGGGTATTAAGGTCTATAGAGATAGACCAAATAGGATGCTGGGACTTTCACAGAAGATGTACTTAGAGGAGGTGCTAAAGAGGTTTAGCATGAAAAACTCCAAAAGAGGTTTATTGCCTTTTAGACATGACATTCATCTCTCCAAGAAGATGTGCCCTAGCACACCTGAGGAGATTGAACGCATGAGCAAGATTTCTTATGCTTTGGCAATAAGGAGCCTCATGTATGCCATGCTATATACACGACCTGATATAGCCCATGCTGTGAGTGTCACAAGCAGATATCAATTGAATCCAAGTGAAGAGTAATGAACTTCTGTGAAATGTATCCTTAAGTACTTGAGAAGGACTAAGGATATGTTTTTAGTCTTTGGGAATGGAGAACTCCAGATTTAAGGATATACAGACTCAGACTTTATGTCTGATATAGATGATCGAAAGTCAACATCTGAGAGTCTGTTCATTTGTAATGGTGGTGCAGTTAGCTGGAAGAGTTTCAAGCAAACGGTGATTGCAGATTCCACCATGGAGGCAGAGAACATTGCTGCATCGAAAGCTACGAAGGAGGTATTTTGGTACAAAAAATTTGCCGCAAAGCTTGGAGTGATGTCATCGGATGCCATACCTCTTTATTGTGACAATAATGGTGCCATAGCTCTAGCTAAGGAGCCAAGGTCTCATCAGAAGTCCAAGCACATCAAGCGACGATTCCATCTGATCCGTGATTATCTCGAAAAGAGTTATGTTGAGGTTATGAGAGTCGACTCCATATACAATGTGGCAGACCCGCTGACTAAGCCATTGGGCCAGCAAAAGATCGAAGCCCACCTTGAGAAGATGAGACTTAGATATGTAGCCAATTGGTATTAGGTCAAGTGGAAGTTTGTTAGATGTGTGTCCTAGATACCAGATTGGCTGACACATTTTTGTACAAATCTAAGGGCAAATTTATAATTTTGACTATAAATCAATAAATGAGTTATTCTTCTATTATATTGTGTACATTGTGTCTGTGATACATCCTTTGAGTTAGTAGGAATGTAAATTCATATTTTCAAGAGTTAAAAATTTAAGGCATGAATTTACATAACTAACTCATAAACAGCTCTTGACCATAGGATCATCACGAGGATGGTGATCGATCCGGAAGGTTGGTGTACGATTGCTTTCTTAGGATAGATGTGTTTTGAGTCTATGGTGTGGAGACATCGAAGCGATAGTATAAGTATTCATTGAGAATGAGAGTACTAAGCGTGACCACTTCGAGCAATCATAAGGAAGTCTACCTTTTCGTCAATGACTAGCTCGATGCTGCAGTTGTGTGTCTAGTTCTTTGACTTAAGGTGCATCGACAGTTCACCTTGAGTATGTTATAGTTTGACTATACCATAACTCGATCTCCTAGCCATTCAAAATTCTGAGGTGTATGTTGGCTGTAGCATATTCATTGTATGAACTAGGTCGCACCAAGATGGGATCTATCAACCTCGATAGATGAGAAGAGTAGTCCTATGATAATTGAAAGATCGAGTCCTTAAGCCCATGGCCATGGCAGAGTGAAATAATGAAAAAGAGCTTTTCATTAAGATTTCACATCAGACTCGGATCGATCGATTAACTCATATGACTGATGTTGGGTTTGATAAGTTCACCTTAACCCTAATTCAGTCGGAACTCATGATAGAGAAACTCAATCACATAGGTAGCTATATCGAGAGGTTCATTTTCAATTCTGATGGGTTTCCACCACATACTGCTAGGTATCACTAATAGATTTTGGGAGCAATTAGAATGATATTGATGATCGATCATTCTAATTGTCTGAATCAGAAGAGTTTTGATCCATCGAAAGGAGTTTCCATGATGTCGATGATGAGATCATGACATGTCTCATTATCATACAGAATTGAACCTAACTGGATCACACAAACAAAGATTAGGATCTGGATGTCATCAATTGAGCTAACCCAATTGATTTGGATAAGATCTAATTAGGTTCAAAGAAATCGTGCTAGCACACGATTGAGCCTAACTTTCTCTTCGTGTAATCTTTTCTGTCTCTACTGAGCCAAATATGATTTGACTCATCCAGAGAACCTTAGGAAGGTTTCTCTCAGTATAAATGAAGCTTGTTCAGCTCAGAAAAGACTTATCTTAATTCATGAGATGAATTTAAGACAACACCTGCTAATTGCTAGCACCTGCCAATTTCATTTTAGGACATCTGTCAAAAGTTGACATATGGGTCTTAAACTGAAGAGGGCTCATTGAAGAATTTTTGCGGAGTATCCACAAGTCAAGCCATATCAAATTGGGTACCATAATCAGATTATGGTATGAGTCCAATTGGATTAAAGTGGGCACCCCAAGTGGATAAAGATTGGAGAGTCTTGATCAATTTAAACTATTGGGCGCCACCTCTATTTGTGCTTATCCAATGTTGGTGCCATCTTTTGGAGATAAGGTGGGGTTTTTATCTAATGTGATCCAATGACATCACTCCATCAATCAAAATTTTTTCAAAATTTATTGAAATTTTTTGATTGATTGAATGATGTGGCACTGCGCAGCATACAGGGTCTATATAAACCCTGCTGCGCCTAGGGTTTCAAGGTAGAAATTATTTTATGCACAAAACCAAATAGTTGCTACCCCCTCTCCTCTTCTCTACATCCTCCCTGCTCTCCTTCCACCCCTCTTCACATCTAAAGAGTTGGGCATCCATCTTGCAAAGATCCAAGGTGTGGTGACGCCTGGAACAGAAGGCTGCAGGACTTCTTCGACAGGTTGCTGCTCCAACTTCAAAAAGACTTTTGAAGATCTTTCTAATCAGATTTAGATCTAATTTTTGGAGCATAGATTCATGAGAAGAAGACATTCCAGGTCCTACTCAAGTGGATACCGGTAGAGGTCACGTGCTTGCGTGGCTACATCAGAACCTCGGACTGTGCAGAGATCATCTATAGGGTAATCAGATTATCCTTGAGGTATTTCTTCTTTCATCATAGTTTTAGATTTAATTTTAGATTTAAAATATCAGATAATAAGATTAGATCTAGAGATTTAGATATGAAATACATGTAGGATAAAAATTTTTAAATTTATTCCGTCCCAGATTTGGTGAAATCTAGAAGATCCTACGAGAAAAAGTGGTTTTCCTCCTTCAGATGAGACATGCATGACTTTTGGAATGGAAGTGAAGCCACACGGCCAAACCATCATAACTGAATTAAATAAGCATTGATTTGAAATTCAATGGAATATCTATTTTGGAGCATGGCATCTATTTGGCCAATTGAAGGCTATGGCTAATGAGTAGGGAGGCACAACGTGCTGCAGGTTGTTTGGCAGGAGATGATTCGATATCTCTGGAGATTATCTTTCCTCGATAATAAATAGAGAAAAAAATCTTTTCTGGCCTCTCTAATTGTTTCTAGCCTCTTTTGTTCTTTCTCTTTTTTTTCTATCCTCTTTGTCCGGATTGCTACTGTATCGGGTTCATCTTTTTTCAGTTTCATCTTTGTTGTAGTTTCTCGAAAGTGCTTCTGAAGGTGTTTTACTATTGTTTCACTTCTCTATCATTTATCGTTGTTCTCAGATGGGTTTTTTTGATCACCCTTCCTCATCTATCTATTTTTTCTTTCTTCTTTCCTTTTTTCTAGGCTGCTTTTTTAGCTTCTTCACTTTGATTTAAATGGCGGGTTCTGGTGATCCTACAGAAGATCGATCTTCTCCGATGGTGAATCCTAAAAATTTGATCGGGAACGGAGCGAGATTGGGCCTGACATTTTTGGCTCCATACTAAGCTTGAATGACTTAAGTCAGATACGGATTTGGTATGGAGTCCCCTCAGAGTTCGACTTAGAACTTCCTAGAATTGGTGATCGAATGAATAATCCACCTCCTGGTCGGCTCGACGTGTATGAAGAAGTGCTCTGAGCAAGATTGAGATTCCTTATTCCCCCTCTCATCCTTGACATCTTCCATTCCTATGGCTTTTCTCTTTGTATGGTTGTTCCAAATTCCTTTAGATTTGTAGTAGATTTTTTGGTCATCTGTATTTTGGTCAATGTTCGGTCAGTCATCTGTCTCTCTTTTTCGTTCCTTCTTCACCATCAAAAAGCATCCTTATCTAAGGACTGGTGGTACATCTCTTCCTAGAAAAGGTCTTTTCTCTAATAAAGGATGCTTCTTCCTCCATTCATGGATGGCAGTGGTTTCTATTTACTTCAAGCTTCTGGGTAGATGATTGGAACTTACCGAGCTGGGGTTGGCTAGAAGCTTCAGCATTCCAAATTTCAAAATTAGGGATTGAGGAAGAGGGTCATTTTAAGATCCTTAGAAATTTTGAAGTTTTCTCTATTGATGAGTTGTTGTATGAAGAAGCCCTCTATAATGCAGGGCTTAGTCAAGCCGACCCCAAGGATGAGTAGTGTAGTCATCCATCTTTCTTATTTCTTTCCTTGCCTATCTTCGATCATGTTTTGGTAATTGCAAAGATGAGATATGAGGATCTTATCAAGATAAAGTGGAACCTTCCAAAGAAGAGGAAGGTTCCAACATCAGAAGGTACCTCCAAAAAGCCAAAGATCACCATGGTCGGTCGAAAAGAAGCTTTAGCTGAGCGGGCCTCAGCAGTTGAGGCCACCATTGCAATGGCGACCCCCGCCCTCTGGGCCCTTCCTTGTGAGCCACAGCCCTTGGCCCTGCTGCTCAGGTACAAGCATTTTAGCCATCTATGGCTCATGCTCCAACCCCTCCTGCATCCCTACATAAAGATGGGGTTCAACCTTCTCTAGTAGCTGGCCCAAGCAGACTGCCTCCCCCAGAAGATTAGGTTGATTTGGATACTTGCCTTCCTTCGATCCCTAAGGATGCAGCTTTCGATGATTAGAAGGTCATTAGAGAGCTAACTGAGAGAACAATCCTTCCCACGGAACTGAGGGGGAATCAATAATATGAATTTGGCTGACCTGCAACAATATTCTGTGACTACCATGCATCAGAAGCTTCTCTTACTCTTTTTCTTATTCTTTTATTCCTTCTCTCCTCTTCATCTCCTTCCCTCTTCTTCTACTTCCTTGACATGGCCTTTGCGCAGATGCTTCATTTTTTGATTATCTTTCTGAACCATGTATGCAGAGTAGAGTTGATGAGGGATCTGTGCGAATAGGCCAAATCTACCACCTTGGAGGCATGCATGTTTGCAAACTGAGACTGTCAAGGGGGAGGTTGAGCACTTGAGAGAGGTGCTGAATAAAGCTAACATTGATCTTGTTCGAAAGGATGAGCTACAGGAGGGCACTGCTTAAATTGCAGAGATTGAGAAAATGGCCAATGATCGGATTGCTGATGCCAAGCAGGAGGCTGAGGGATGAATTGTCGAGGCCTGTCAATTGGCGGTGGAGGCTTTCAAGGCTTTGACAGATTTCATGTGGGAGAAGGCTCAGGCAATTGAGAGCTTTAAGGTGTCAGAGGAATTTTATGATGTCAAGATTGTATTCAGTCAGGAGGCCTTTAATATGGGGCACAAGGCTAGATACAAAGACTGCCACCATCGAGTTGCTGCTTGGCTCCCTGAGGCTGATCTCTCCTTAGATGAGGATGAGGGGGAAGAGGAAGTTAAAGGGGAGCCCATTCTCCTCAGGCTGATTCTCCTTAGATGAGGATGAGGGGGAAGAGGAAGCTGAAGGGGAGCCCATTCTCCTCGAGTCCACGGTCATTGAAGGATTGCCGGAGAGTGAAAGGGTGGTGGTGGAGGTCTTCTCATCAACCACCGTCGATGTTTCAATTTCAGGGATGACTCCTTCAACTAAAGCACTCTCAGGTCCATCAAGAGCTGCACCAAGCTCTCCCAATTTTCAAGACAAAGTTGGCAGATGAGATGCCTTAGTACTTTTTCTTTCTTTTTGTTCTTGTAAAAAAATTTTTATCAATGAAACAAAATTTTACTCTTTTTTAAATTTATGATGTTCTTCGTATGTTTGTTCAGTCATGCCTGCGTGTCTTTGGTGGCTATATCCCTTCAGTTCCTATTACTAAGCCTTTACCGACAGCTTCTGCCATATGGATTAGATCCCACATAAGTGACCTAAAAAAGAAGGTTAAAGAGTTAAATAGAAAAGCCGCCATCCGAAAGAAGGAGCTGTCGAAGACTAAAAAGGCACTTGGTGAGGCTTCGACGTAAATCACACAGTTAAGGTCGGCCATTCGTCAAAATGATAAGGTGCATTCTACGAAGAAGGCTCGGTTGATTGCTGAGTCTGCGATGTTATCGAGACTTGCCGAGGAAGCCACTTGGGGCGCCGCTGCCAAATAACTCCACTTTCTCAACTAGCTCCTCTCGGCTTAGGGGAAGATCTCAGTACTAGAGTTGTTAGAGACTGCCACCAAAGAAGCTAGGCAGTGTTTCGTCGATCATGTGGCATAGCTCTAGAGAGAGCTTTGTGCTGCCTGAGGGAAGATCTCCAAACTTGAGTGCTCAGAGAATAGAAACATGACTATCGAATACAAGTTGAGAGAAAGTTGGCAGTGGTCACAAAATCCTAGAGCTTGGTCGAATAAGGACCAGTTGACCCCATAACTCTGGATGACACAGTATAATGTATGTTTGATGTGGGCTATAAGGCCGACTTTTGGACATATAGGAATCGAATCAGGATGGCATTCCTAGGACTTGAATTTTTTAGCTTCTCGCCTGAAGGCAACATTGAGCCGTCCACCTTTCGGTGTAGGTCTTGGTGTGTGGAGATTCACGAGCTCAGTCCTGATGATGTAGAGATTCGTGAGGAGGTTCTCGATGAAGTTTCAAAGGTTGAGACTAGTCGTGATCCAATGTAATGATTTCTATCATCATCCATTCAGGGTGACAACATTTTTGTAATCATAAAAAAAATTATAAATGTAATAAAAAGCACTTATCTTATATTGTATTTTTTTTTGCTTCACAATGCTAGCTGGCATCGTCATTGGACTTTCTTTTTTCGAAGGCTTCACATTCTCGATGAGAAATCCTCGATGCTTTTCATATCAACTGCTTCATGCATTAACTGTGGGCGTTGTTTTGACGCTTCATAAATCCCGATGCATTTAAGATGAATGTGATATGATTGGGCGATGATCATGGGGAATGATCGATGGTTGTTGTTTCTTCCGATGGAATAAACTTTAGAAGAATGCTTAAACCTATGGAGATGCACTGTGTGGTAGTGTATTGGTCCATGAAGCATCATCCAAATTGACTTTTGAGGTTAGGAAGGCACACCATTTATGGTCTAGAAAACAGCCGCACCATCGAAGCTGGCAATTAGAGATTAATGGAGGCACTAACACCTATAAAGAGGGGGCTGATGGCTAGCGAAAGCTTCACCTTCTATCTTTTCTTTCATAGTACTTGTGAAAATTTTCTATCCCTTCTATTTGAAAGAAAAATTATTTGATCGCATCAGATGTCAAGAAGAAAATTGAATAGATTAGCAATTAAAATTTTCATAATATTTATGAAATCTCACCTTGGTACATAGTGGAAGACTTGATCAAGGTAGAAGAGATTCCTCAATCAATTTACTTCGTGAGATCTGGATATACAGATCCTCTACTTCACATGCGTGCTAAGTAATATAGAAGAGAGAGATGAAGAACTCTTTAGGAGAGAAGAAGGAGAGCCTTAAGATCTGATCTTAAGGCTTTGGAAGGAGCCCACTGCCACACCACAAGGGATAGAGAGGATGCCGAAGAGGAGAGAGATGCCCAGGGAAAGGTGACGCCCAAGGAGATGGGACGTCCGAGGATCTCACACCTAGACCAATGCTTGATTGATTTTTCTCTTCTCCACACCCCTCCTTAAATAGACAAGAGTTCCTAGATCAAATTAAATACCTTCATGGGTTTGAAATAGAACCCTTCAAGTTTGAATCAAATCCAAACTTTCTAAATCATAAGATTTTCTAATGAAAATAGGAGAGGCGCCAACTTGCACCTTCCTTCACCATGCCGCATGCCCAAGGGAAGAGGGCTGTTTCTAGTACCCTCTCCTTCATCTTGGTCAGCCCAATAGGTGAGAGATTACTTGATAATCATGGCTGAGTGCATCAAATCTGTTTTGATTTAAGTTTGGACTCAATTCGAATATAATTCGAATCCGATTCGAACCAAATTTGAAAAGATTGCTAATCCTAATCTAATTAGAATTTAGGTCCAAATCTAACTTGGATATTTAACCCAATATAGCCTTAATAAAATTAAGTCCAATTAACTTAGATCTGATCTAAAGTAATTAAGACTGGAATCCAATCTCTCATAATTTTTTGAATCATAGATTTGATTAAATTCATCTCTGAAATCAAACCTACGTCTCATATGCAATGCTAACTGTATATAGTCAGTATTTAATTTCATATGATTCATAACTTAATTCTGAATTAAGTAAATCTATATGTTCAATCAAGTCTCATATTTTTAAATTAAACATATAAATAACCAATCAATTTTTTTTTACATTATTTGACTTTGTGCATAACTCCATAGGTTCGAACACTAAGTCGATAGTATAGAAATATTTTTCTACACTAATCAAAGTGACCATCTAGTAATGATACTTAACATCTGGATATGTTGAATAATTATAAAGCAATATTCAAAAACCTCAGCATATGATTCCCACATAATTCATCCCTTTGATCTTAATGCTCAAGGTGACCTAGGATTTAACTGTCAATCCTAGAGTAGTCATCCTCATTATATTTCAATCATTTTCATATTTTATTACAGATCACAAGGATTATCCTGATCAAAATTTTACTGGATTGAGATACAGTGATACATTAATTCTTGTAAATTGAAGGAGTCAATCCCATCTTAACTCACACACCGACTTCACAAGTATTTGACTATATCTAGTAGCCTTTCATCACTGTATTAGAAAAATAGTTAGTCTGATACTAAAGTACAGGAAGTTGCTTGTAGGTCACTGTGGTGATCTCAGATAGGAGGGACACTTATATCTATATTCTTCATGAGCTACCTTTGACAGCAGAGTGCTTCACAGGTGAGTCATTATTCAATGATGATGTACTCCTATATCTCATCTGTATGCCATATCAATTTTTTCATACTCTTTAGTTAAGAGGATAATCAATCCATATGGCATACAATGAATTATACTCGATAAATATTATTATCCTTGTTAATAACGTATCATTTAGTCACAAATAAGTTTAAAAACTATTCGATAAATTCTTCTTTATCGATTATATTATAGTTCTAAGGACTTCATCATAACACAAGAGTTTAAAGAAAGATACACTTTTATGATGAACTTATCAAAAATAATTTTTATTCATTAATAATTTATATACAAATTACTAAGAGCTTAATTGTCTATAGATAGATAATTAATTTTAGGACATATTTTTCAATAACTTTCACTTGGACTAAAGCCAATCAGGACTGTATCTAATACCCCTCTTCTACTTATGGTCATCGAACTCTTTAGTTTAGAGAGCTTTAGTGAAGGGGTCGGTCAGATTTTTCTTTTTATCAATCTTTAGAAGTTCGGCATCACCTTGATCGATGATCTCACAGACCAAGTGATAGCGACATAGAATATATTTGGTCCTCTAATAAGATTTGGATTCTTTGGGTTGAGTGATGGTACCAGTGCTGTCACAATACAGTAAAACTGGACCTTCAACTGAGGAAACTACTCCAAATTCACAAATAAACTTTCTCATCCAAATAGCTCCTTTACAGCATCAGATGTCGTAATGTATTCCACTTTGTATACCAAATCAGCTACTGTGTGCTACTTGAAACTCTTCCAGCAGATCACTCTATCATATAAAGCAAAAATATAGCCAGACATACTCTTACTATCATTATGATTAGACTGAAAATTAAAATTAGTATATCTTACAAATTTAAAGTCTATATCTCTATAGCTTAACCATTGATCCTTAGTACTTTTCAAATACTTAAAGATTGTCTTCACAATCTTTCAATGATTTTCATCCAGATCAGACTGATATCTACTCACTACTTCTAGCGAGTAGGCCACATCCGGTCTCGTATATGTCATAGCATACATGATAGATCTTACTACCAAAATATATAGGATTCTATTCATACGCTCTCTCTCTTGAGGAGTTGTCAGACAATCTTTTTTAGAGAATAATTCTTTAACTTATCGGTAGATAGTCTTTCTTAAAATTTTTTATGCTGAACCATTTCAGTATGGTATCGATGTATATGGATTGGGACAGTCTAAGCATCCTTTTAGATCTATCTCCATAGATCTTCATCTCTAGGATGTAGGATGCTTCTCCTAAATTTTTTATAGAGAATTGTGATGATAGCCACAGCTTTATACTTTGTAAAGCAGGGATGTCATTTTCTATTAAGATTATATCATCTACATACAACATAAAAGAAATGACTATAGAGCTATTAGCCTATTTATAGATGCAGGATTCCTCTCCGTTCTTAACGAAGTCATACATTTTAATCATCATCTTATCAAAATGCATGTTCTAACTCTGAGAAGCTTGCTTCAGTCCATAAATGGATCGATTTAGCTTACACACTTTAGATTCGTCTATGGATGTGAATCCTTCAAGTTGTATCATATACACCTCCTCTTCCAACTTTCCATTAAGAAAAGCAGTTTTGATATCTATTTGACAGATCTTATAATCTAAGTGTACCACTATAGTAATTATAATCCGAATAGATTTGACCATTACCATAGAAGAGAATGTCTCATCATAGTCAATATCATAATGTTGACGATATCCCTTGACAACTAGACAGACTTTATAGGTCTCTACCTTTTCGTTCGCTCTCTTTTTTCTTTTGAAGACCTATTTATACTTTATGGATTTAATCCCTTCAGGTGGATCAATAAGTGTCCATACACTGTTGATCTCATAGACTCCATTTCAAATTTTTTGGTTTTAACCATTTCTCAGAATTAGACCTCTGCATGGCATCTATATAGGTGGCCGGATCCTCATCATTCTCATCTAGTTTGACAGGATCATTATCTTGGATCAAGAAACTGTAGTATTTATTCAGTTGATGTGGTATTCTATCGGATCTCTTTAATGGCACCTCTATGATAGGCTTCAGATTTGATTCTTCAATCAAATCTAGTTCTATATTTTTACTCAAAAATATCTAATTTTCTATCTTATAAACTTTATCAAGTTTGTTCTTAGTGGTATCAGTTCCTTCTTTAAAGAATTCTTTTTCTAAAAGACTGTCCTATTACTGATGAACACCTTTTGTTCTTCAGCGAGATAAAAATAGTACCTTTTTATTTCTTTTGGGTACCTTATAAATAAATACTTATCGAATCTGGATCAAAACTTATCTGTCTTTAAACGTTTGACATAAGTTGGACACCTCTAGACTCCAAATGTGAGAAAACTGATTTACACTCGATCCATATCTCATATGGAGTTTTATTTACAAACTTGTTTGGAATCTTGTTCAGTACATAGCATGCAGTTTCTAGAGTGTATCCCCAAAAGAAGATTGACAGAGTCGTAAAGCTCATCATAGATCAAACTATGTCTCATAGTATTTGATTCTTCCTTTCTGATACCCCATTATGTTGTGGTGTCCCCGAAGGAGTCCATCGTGAGAGAATTTTATTTTTTTCTAGATGTGTCAGAAACTCATTGGAAAGGTATTCACCTCCTCGATTTGACTTAAGAATTTTAATATTCTTTCTAATTTATTTTTTTACTTCACTACAGAATCATTTGAACATTTTAAATGATTTGAACTTATGCTTCATAAGGTAGATGTATCTATATCTCGATAGGTCGTCAGTGAAAGTAATGAAGTAGTTGAATTCATCTTTGGTATTTATGCTCATAGATCTACATATATCACTATGTACTAGACTTAGAACATCAGCGGTTCACTCATCTTTTTCTTTAAGAGATGACTTTGTCATCTTATCAAGAAGATAAGATTTACAGGTCGATAACGATTCACAATCATCAATATCGAAGATTCTCTCTTTAATTAACATGTCCATCCTGTTTTTATTCATATGACATAGCCGACAATGCCAAAGATAAGTATCGCTAACATTATTTACTTGAGGATGTTTATTAGGTGTGTACATTGCACTAATAAGCTATGATAGAAGGTATATGTAATGCTTTAATTGTCCACATAAAATTATAGTACCATTCAAAATGATATCATAAAATTTATCTTTTATTAAAAAGTTGAAACCAACTTTGGCCAAAAGGCTTACGAGATGACATTCATAAAAAAGGAAGGACAATAATGACAATCATCTAATATGACAATCTTAGATTCAAAAATAAGCTGAATAGTTTCTAGAGCTAGAACTGAAATAAGATTTTCATCTCCAGCATTTAGGAACCATTCACTGTCTTTAAATTTCCTACTGATCTAAAGTCCCTGCAATGAATTATAAATATTAATTAGACTTTCAGTATCCAATACCCAGGTAGTAATATCACACATATAAAAATTACAAAGAATTATCATATAGTACCTTGTCCAGTAATAGATTACTGTTTCTCTTGTTCGGCCTATTGGGGTCAAGGAAGGCTATATACTGAGGATAATTCCTCTTTCAGTAATCTTACTTCTTATAGAAGTAATCTATCTGGCTCTTGTCAACCTTTGACTTCTTGCTTTGACTGAGCTTTGGAGCCACAGCATGCTGCACCTTCTTTTTGTTCTTCTTTTTTTTTTCTTAAAGGGATGACGATCAGAAAAAGAACCACCCACCAAATTCACTAGCTCCTTTTGAAGCTGGTGATCTTTCTCAAAGGTCCATAGTAACTCTAGCAAATCATGGTAGTTTACTGTAGGCTTAGTTAATCTATAATGACTAAGAAAAGGTAAGTAAGTTTGGGCAAAGAATTTAGGATCGTATCTTTTCTTAGCTGCTCATGCAAAAAAAACTCAAGTTTGCTCAAGCACTTGATGTGGTCGATCATGTACAGTACATGATCTATGACCGACGCCCCTTCCCTTATTTGGGTGTTGAAGATAGTATAAGACAATTTGTGTCTCTCAATGTCGTCAAAAGTGCCAAAGGACTCATTCAACATTTGAAAGATTTTCTCTGACTGAGCATCCTCAAATTTATGACTAAACTCATCATTCATAGCTGTCCACATGATGCAACGCATAGTGATTCGGTCATTGAGCCACTTCTCATAAGTATCTCTGACCGCACCACGAGCGTTGGGGGCGAGCTCCGCAGATGCAGGATGAAGGAAAGCATGATGGGTTTTGTGCATATATTTTTAAAATTTATAGTGGAACATATATAGATTAAACAATTCAATCTATAATGCATGCATAGATCAAATCTAAAATCACCATATAGGATCTATGACATAAACTAATATGCATGTATCTAAAACTGAAATCTAAAATTCAGCAAGTATAGATCATATCTATATGTAATTAGATCGTATCTAATTTATATTTAGATCACATCTAAATATTAATTAAGATCAAAATCTCATACCTGAGCATGGGTAGTAGATCCCCACATCCAAAAATCATGATACTTGATTCTTCATGATACTTGATAGCCACACACGCATCCGGCCTTTATGGGTATCCACACGAAGCTCTTATGCTGATCGATCTCCTCGGGAGTGCTAGCTCGTGAGGACACCATATTTTGACTGACCTAAGAGGAATCACAAAGAAGATGAAGAATAAAGAGACTCTCTCCTTTTTATCTGGATCCACGCATCAAATCTCTACAATAGAGATCAAGAGAAGAACCCTTTCTTCTCAATTTTTCTACGCATAAGAACTCTGTTTTCTCTGATTTTTTATGTTGAAAATCAGATCTAATCTTATTTTTCTTGCTAAAAATTATATAAATTTTTGAGTCTTAAAAAAATCTAAAAAAGAGACCCAAGAGAAGAACCATTCTTTTCTCTTTTTCTTCTTAATCTAGAACTCTAGGAAGCTTCAAACCTCTAATCAGATTTTTTTGATATTTATTTTCTAAATTTTTATATTAAAAAATAGATTTAATCTGATTTTCATCCTAGAGAAAAGTAAAAAAAAAATTGAAAGAAGAACTTCTTCTTCTTCAAGGGTGCACACAAGAAAGAAGATCCTTCTTCTTCCTTCTCTTTCTCTCATTGGGAAGAACTTTTCTTCTCCAATTTTCTACTGTAAAATTAGTAGAGAAGCCTCTCTTTGATGCCCACAAATTAGAAAGGAAAATCTCATAAAATCACACAAAGATGGAAGGAGAAGAGGGGTGGGCGTGTGAAGCTTGGGGCGTCCAACTCTTGGATGCCCCCACCCTCTTTTCTTTTTTTGCGACAAAGGAGAAGGGAGGATGCCTCTTTTTCATGAAAGGAAGAGAGGAAAGGGGTGCACATCTGGTGGGGCATGGAGGTTTCTCATGGTAAAAGGGTTGTGGCATGGAGATTTATATCACATGGGGTTTAAGTTTTAAGTTGGTTAAGTCCTATTCCAAATAGGATTCAAGATCTTGTTCCAACTCTAACTAATCTTTGAATCCAATCCTATTCAATTTAAAAATTAGTTATAATAAACTAACTAATTAGATTCTAGCCCAATTATAAAATCAATTAGGCCCCAATCCAATTGAAAATTGGTTAGATGAAAACCTCATTGATCCAGTGATTGTTTCTTGACAGATATCAAGAAAGCTATTTGATAATAGAACTTGATCCAATCAAGCCTATTATCCAATAGGATTTGATCCAATCCAAATCTATATAAAACTAATTGAATCATATTTAATTTAGAATTTGATTTGCATCTCTAAGATCAATTGGAACAAGTCTTGTTATTCAATAGGGATACATCCAATCAATTCAAAACCAATCTAATTGAATCCAATTCAATTAGATCTGATCCCATCTCCATTGCTCAATCAAATTGAGTCAATTAATAATCATATTATTAATTAATTATTTTTTTAATTTATCAACTATTAGTAAATAATTTATTACAATCTTTGCATAGGATTAATCATCAATCTCATTGACAATTAAATCCTTCAACGATTCATAATCATCGATCAGCCATTTGATCAGATAGATACTTGTATGTGTGTGACCCCATAGGTTCAAATCTAAATCGATAGCACAAGAATAATTTCTGTACTAATCCATATAACTATCTAGCAGTGAGACCCGACGTCTGGATAGGTCGAATGTATGTCTAGCAATACTCTAGAACCCATGTGAATATAGTTATCATATAATTTATTTATTTGATACTTGATGCTCAAGGATGACTAAGGATTAAACTGTCAATCCAGAAAGAGTGATCTACATTATGTCTCAATCTTAAAAATCCTATGACTCCTCACTAGGACTGCTTTAGTCAAAATTTTATTGAATTAAAACACAGTGATGCATCATCTCTAATTTTACTTAGAACGGTCAATCTCATCTTGACTCATACTCAGACTTCACAAGTACTTGACTGTACCCAAAAATCTTCCATCACCGAATTAGAAAATCAGATAGTCCAGCACCAAAGCACAGTGAGTTGCTTGCAAGTCACCAAGACAGTCTCAGATTAGAGGGACACATATACCCATATCCCATCAGAGCAATCTTTGATAGCAGAGTACTCCAAAAGTGATCACGCTCAGTGAAATGCACTTCTACAAATCATCCATATGTCATACCCGTGTCACCACACACCTTGGTTAAGAGGACAACCAATCAATATGGCATACAATGACCTACACTCGATACAATTATCATCCTTGTAACAATTGTATCATTTGATCGCGAGCAGGATTTAAGAACTACATGATAAATCCTCCTTTATCATTTTGAAAGTAGCTCTAAGGACTTCATCATAATATATGAGTTCTATTTTGGAAGATATATTTTTTATGATAAATCTGTCAGATAACATTTATCATTTTATAATTTATATACTTGTATGGAGTACAATCATCTACAACATATATGATTGGTTTTAGGATACATTTTTCAACAACTTTTACTTAGACTAAAGCCAATCAGATCGGTATCAAATACCCATCTTCTATTTTAGATTATTGAACTCTTTAGATCCGATTGCTTTAGTCAATGGTGTTGCCCAGCTATGCAACCCAAGAGGGGAGGGTGAATTGGGTTTCTAAAAATTTTAGGCTTAATTAATTACTTATGATGAATGAGAACAAAGACTTTAATTCAAGATTAATTACCTAAAGTAAGAATGCAAAGATATAATAAAGAAATAAAGAGAAACAAGCAAGCACACCACAAACACAAGGATTTATAGTGGTTCGGTGCCAACCTTGCACCTACATCCACTCTCCAAGCTCCTACTTGGGAATTTCAATCCACTATACTTGTATTCAACCTGAATACAAAACGTCAGAAACTCCGACACTAGCTATCCCAAGCTAATCTACTTATTTTTCGGGTACAAGTCAACCCAGAACACTCCGATTTCAGGTTCGGATCAACCTTCCCTTGTTTTGAAAATTCTCCAAAAATAAGAACAAATACTCACAAAGAGTAAAATAGCTTAGAGCATAAATAAATACAAGAATAGCTCCTCAAATGAGCGAATATAACAATAAAAATACTTTACTCAAATGAAGAATCTCCTTTTTGGATTTTCTCAAGGTGGATGAACGCTTGAATGAATGCTTGAGAAGAAGATGATCTTTGATTGAAGACTTCTTGAAGGATTTGAAAGATCTCTAGATCAAGGTTGAAACAATAGGCGTGAAAAATCCTCTCTTTGAATGCTCTTGAATCTCTTTCATAATCTCTCGTGTATATTGTGGATCACCTGTCTCTCTCTCGTGTAGATTTTGGATCCTCTTTTCTTTTTCTCTCGAGTATCTCGTTGATCACCTCGTGTATTTTGGATCCTCTCAATTGTATCCTGTATTTTCACCTTTTGAAATATTTTATAGCATTAAGAAATAAGAGAAAACATATTAGGCAGAAAAAGAGCCGTTAGAGCATTTTTAGGAAGTATAAAAGACAATTAAAACGGGCAAAAAACTAGCTGTTGCAGATATTTTCCATCGCAGGGATCGACTCATGAGTCGACTCATGCTTCAGGAGTCGACTCATGAGTCGACTTCTGTTGCATTAGCCAGAAACTTTGATTTCTGGATTTTTTGGCTCAAATCAGCAGAGGTCGACTCATGAGTCGACTCATGTCATGTGGGTCGACTCATGAGTCGACTTACAGGTCGTGCCAAGCCAAAAATCCAGCGTACCAAGAGAAATTTTTGCGTGTCAATCAGCTTATAGTGCCATGAGTTGACTCATGAGTCGACTCATGCACTTCAAACCTTCATAACTTCAAAAATATAAGTCTAAAAACAATAAAATTTTTATCAATAGATTACAAATCATTTGTTCTACCAAATGATACTATCAAATCAGGATTTAAGTAAAATTATGATTTTGCCCCTGAAGAGCATAAAGACTTTTTCAATTTAAAAATATTTGTATCCCTTCAATCTGCTTTGTAATCATCAAAATCAATCTAGGAGCAACAATCTCCCCCTTTTTGATGATGACAAAACACTTGAACAAAAGCATTTATGTGAATGCATTAATTTCAAAAGAATGCATTATAGGTGTATATGCTTGAAAAGAGTATGATTCTATTGGCATGTAATATAAATGGTCATATGCAAAAATAGTTTGTCCATTTTCTTAAAGATTTGAAAAAAGTATTAGATCATTTTGAGTTTAAGATGTATCAGAGCAAGAGAAAAATAAATTTTGCAATGTATCAGAGCAAGAAAAATAATTTTTACAATGTTATCAGAAAAGATTTTACAATGTATCAGAAAAAATTTCACAATGTATCAGAGCAAATTTTATAATGTATCAGAGCAAGTTAAAAAAAATTTTAAGACGTATCAGAGTAAGTTAAATTTCTTAAGATGTATCAAGGTAAATAAAATTTCAAAAGATGTATCAGAACAAATTTGAATTTTGAAGTATATCAGAGCATATTTAAATTTTTTAAGTAAATCAGAGCATATGTAAAGAAATAATTTAAAAGTTACTTATTTGCATTGTACTTAGCATTGTACTTTTGATATTGTTCGTTAAATTTTTCAATTCATTCATTAATTTCTCATAATTTGTAGTTTTGATTGCTTTTTCTTTAATTGCTCATAATTTATGGTTTTGCTTTTGATGGATGGCTTTTTGTTTAATTTCTGTCTGATACCAAATTTCTCTCCCTTTTTGACATCATCAAACATGGTTAACTTCTCCTTTTTCTGAAACATTCTTTAATTTCTCTCCCTTTAGAGTTAATCACAGATGTTTGCTCCTCCTTAATACAGCAATTATTAACAGCAAACAACAACAAAGAGAAGATAATATTTCAACAAGGAGAATATATATAACCAAAATATGATCAACATCATTACAAAAGGTAGAAATATAAGTAAAAGATGATTCCATTAAAACCATAATTGTTTCAATACATAGTTCTTAATATAAAAGTCAATCAGCTAATTTTTCAATACATGGCCCCAAAATACAGATCCTAGAACAAGACACTAACACCTAGGATCTAGTAATGATCAAGATAAGTCAAGGATCGGAGTCATCAGATATGAGATGAGAAGCTGATGGATCAGAAGTGCGTCCTCTACCCCGTCTGCCTCTGGCACGAGCAGGAGAGCGAGATGAACTGGGAGGCTGAGTACGCTGAGATGCTAAGGACTGAACAGAAAGAGTGAGTCTGATGGAATCAAGTACGTTCAGTGCTCTGGAAACAGACTGTAGTAGAGCAGTGAACTGGGTGGTAGCATGCTCACTCGATCCTCGGATCTCTTTCCTCAGTAAATCATATCCACCTTCTAGTGCTCCTCTAAGCCTGCCAGCCTCTGCAGTGAGGTCTGTGACCTCAATAGTTGACTCCTGTGGCTTAGGATGGGCCAAAGCAAAGACTTGCCCTTGCAAGTCTAGAACTCTGCCAGTCAGTCTCCAGACTGTGTCCTCAAGCTGCTGGATCCGGAAGGACTGATCTGATATCATCTGAAACACAGTGGAGATGTGGGGAGTAATGGTCTGATCAGAAGAAGTGGCTCCAGGTGCAAAAGAAGTACTACTCCACTGACTAGACAGCAAAGAAGCCACACGCTGTGATATCTGCTCGATCTGATCGTCAGCCAGTCTAAACTCTGATGGAGGTGCTCTGCTCTCTGGCTGATACACTGGTGTGGGCATCCTAGTAAACTCTGAAGGGCCAGCCTCTGTATCAGGAATGAACTGGATATTTGGTGATGCTGCCCTGAAGTCATGGACAGGAGATGATGGACCTTCTTCTTCTACTCTGCCTTCAGTTCTGTCTTCAGCTCTATCTTCAGTTCTCTCCTCAGTTCTTTCTTCAGAGCCCTTGATCCAACCACCATCAGTCTTTGTAAATCCCATTCGATGCAGGGTGTGTTGGTTGAAAGTGTCCACATGAGATAGCTTAGTAGAAGCCTCCCCCTCACAGCTAACTCCAAACCTCCTAAATACTCTAGTAAGGGCCATACCATAAGGCAAGTGTGCCTTGGATCTGTTCAAAGTTTCTCTCATGGCCTCTATCATAAGTGCAGGGAGGTTCAGGGGGGTTTGAGTGATGACATGAAACATGATACATACATCTCTGCTGGAAAGTAAGTCATGTCTACCACTCCTAGGAAAGAAGAGCTTCGTTACCATCTGATGCAGGATCCTCATCTCAATGGACAAAATCTTTGCTTCCAATTTATTTAAACTTCCTGAATAAGTTTCCCCTAAAATAACTCTTATCCCCTCTTCTTTTACTGGGAGTTCCATATAAGAGTAACCCTCACTAGGCAAATCAAGAATTTCTCTCAATATACTTGAATCCAAGCAAATATCAATACCCTTGACTGTTGAAGTCACTGACCCATCTCCATAATGTAGATTCTGGTAGAATTCTCTAACTAGGTCAACATAGGTGACTTCCTTAAGGGAGCAGTAGAGTTCCCATCCTTGGTTTTTAATCTTAGTTGAAAAAGTAAAGCCCTCTTTCTCAAAGAACCGAAAATCTATATTCTTCCCGGTTTCGACTTTTCTATCGGAAAGAGGATTCTTACTGGGGCTTAGAAAGGATTGAGGGGGACCTTGAGCAGATACTGAAACTGGAGTTGGAGCAGTTGAAGACTGACCAGCTTGCCTTTTCTTTCTGACAATTTCTTCAGGCTCACGGATTGACTTTCTTCTTTGGGGAAGTTTCATCTTCGGAGCCATATTCACTACAGTAGCAGACTAGAAGACTTGGAGGAACACGTGAATAAGTGGAGGAGGGATCACAAGAGAGTGAAGAGGGATTTTGGTGGAGAAAAGAAGTGGATTTGGGAAGAACGGTGGAGTGCTAGGGCACGTTCCAACCGTGCCAAACAATGCGAGAAAGCATAAAAAATCTCTTTCCAAGGAAGCAATTTTTAGTGGAGAGGAGGAGGGAGAATTGCCTCGAAATAAATCCTTGGATTTGGAGCAAAAAGAATTGGAGAAGATGGCTTTTGGAAGGAGGATGATGAGAAGATGAGTCGTCTCACGAACAGGGATCCAGTATAAAAACAATGAGCCCGTGGGAAGTTTGAGGAAATAACAAGTTTGCCATTGAGTCGACTCATGGGGGTCAACTCATGAAGTTCAAAAATTCAGAAAAAATATGAATAAATTCCAGAAAAATTCGAAATTTTGGGAGAAGGGGTTTTGCTCAATGATAAATTTTTAGAATGATAAATTTGAGCTTTTGGGACCAGGATAGATGTTGGAAATTGAGCTCTAAGAGTTTTTGACATCAATTCTTTGGAAATTGAGAAATTTTAGGCATATGGATCTAGAATTCCTAGATTTCTCCTAATTTCACAGAATCTATCCTCACTAAGGGCCTTTGTAAAGATATCCGCTAATTGATTTTCAGTGCAAACATATTCAAGAATTACATTTTTGTTTTGAACATGTTTTCTTATAAAATGATGTCTTATTTCAATATGTTTGGATCTTGAGTGTTGAATTGGATTTTTAGATAGATTTATGGCACTTGTGTTGTCACATCTTATTGGTGTTTCATTAAGTTTGATTCCAAAGTCTTCGAGTTATTGCTTAATCCACAAGATTTGAGCACAACAACTTCCGGCTGCAATGTATTCGGCCTCAGCCGTAGACAGTGCCACCGAATTTTGTTTCTTGCTAAACCATGAGATTAGGTTAATTCCAAAAAATTGGCAAGTTTCACTTGTGCTTTTTCTATCTAATTTACATCCAGTAAAATCAGCATCTGAATATCCTAATAAATCAATTTGTGAGTCCTTAGAGTACCATAACCCTAGAGTTTGAGTACCATTTAAGTATCTAAGGATTCTTTTAACAGCATTCAAATGAGATTCTTTAGGATTAGATTGATATCTAGCACATAAACAAACACTAAACATGATATCAGGCCTACTTGCAGTTAAATATAATAATGAGCCAATCATACCTCTATAGTATTTTAAGTCCTCACATTTACCTTCATCATCCTTGTCAAGCTTACATGAGGGACTCATTGGTGTGCCAATTGGTTTGCAGTTCTCCATTCCAAATCTTTTGAGTAGTTCCTTGGTGTACTTGCTTTGGGTGATGGAGATTCCCTCTTTTGATTGTTTGATTTGGAGTCCGAGGAAGAAGGTGAGTTCTCCCATCATGCTCATCTCGAACTCCCCCTGCATAAGCTTAGCAAAGTCTTGACAAAAGGGATTCATTAGTAGACCCAAAAATTATGTCATCAACATAAATTTGTATAACTAGCATATCATTTTGATTTCTTTTAATAAATAGGGTTGTATCTACATTACCTCTTGAAAAACCATTATTTAGTAGAAATTTGCTTAGCCTATCATACCATGCTCTAGGTGCTTGTTTTAATCCATATAAAGCTTTATTTAATCTAAAGACATGATTAGAAAAAGCATGATTTTCAAATCCAGGAGGTTGTTCTACATATACTTCTTCAGCGATATATCCATTTAAAAATATACTTTTAACATCCATTTGAAATAATTTGAATTTCATAAAGCAAGCATATGCAAGTAGAAGTCTAATAGCTTCTAATCTAGCAACAGGTGCAAAGGTTTCATCAAAATCAATTCTTTCTTCTTGATTATATCCCTTAGCAACCAGTCTTGCTTTATTTCTAATTACATTTCCATGCTCATCTAATTTGTTTCTAAAGACCCATTTTGTGCCAATTATTGAATAATTTTTAGGTCTTGATACTAAGGTCCAAACATTATTTCTTTTAAATTGATTAAGTTCATCTTGCATTGCATTAATCCAATTATGATCATTCTCAGCTTCTTTAAAAGTTTTAGGTTCAAGATGAGATACAAAAGCACAATGATTAACTACATCTCTAAGTGAAGAACGGGTTCTTACCCCATGCATAGGATCACCAATAATTAATTCTTTAGGGTGGTTGTGAACATACCTCCATTCCTTGGGTAGGCCATTTGTACCTTGAGGTTGTTCTTGAATTTCTTCACCTCTCTCATTTTGTTCGTCTTCTTGATCCTTATCTTCTGGAGTTGCTGAATCTTTCAGAGTGATCTCCTTCATACCTTCTATTAGTGGATCTGCATCATCAACACCCTCATTCTTCCTTGAAGGAAGATCGTTAGATTCATCAAAAATAACATGTATTGACTCCTCAACTACTAAAGTTCTTTTGTTGAAAACTCTAAATGCTTTACTAGTGGAGGAGTAACCTAGAAAGATTGCTTCATCTGATTTTGCATCAAATTTACCAAATTTTTCTTTGCCATTATTTAATACAAAACATCGGCAATCAAAGATATAAAAATATGCAATATTTGGTTTTCTTCCTTTCCAAAGTTCATAGGGGGTTTTCTTTAAAAATTCTCCAATCAAAGCATGATTTAAAATGTAACATGCTGTGTTAATTGCTTCTGTCCAAAAATATCTTGGAAGGTTGCTTTCACAAAGCATGGTACGGGCCATTTCTTCTAAGGTTCTATTTTTCCTTTCAACTACCCCATTTTGTTGGGGTGTCCTAGGAGCAGAGAAGTTATGGCCAATTCTATTTTCATCACAAAAATTTTCAAAATCTTGATTTTTAAATTCTGTTCCATGATCACTTCTAATATTTTGAATTAAAAACCCTTTTTCATTAGTGACTTTTCGATGAAATTTGGTGAAAGTATGAAAAGTTTCATTTTTGTGTGCCAGAAAGAAAACCCAAGTAAAACGAGAGTAATCATCTATAATTACAAAGCCATATCATTTTCCTCCTAGACTAGTGGTTCTAGTTGGTCCAAATAAGTCCATATGTAAGAGCTCTAAGGGTCTAGAAGTTGAAACAGTATTTTTGGATTTAAATGAAACTCTAGTTTGTTTACCTAATTGGCATGCATTACAAATTCTATCCTTTTCAAAATTCAATTTTGGCAAACCAAGAACTAATTCTTTCTTAATTAGTTTTGAAAGAGAATGCATGCTAATATGTGCAAGTCTACGATGCCACAGCCAACTAGTCTCATTAATTTTAGCATTCAAGGATACTAGGCATTGCATGTCTAATTTGGCTAAGTCATTCAAATCTACCATATAAACATTGCCATGCCTATGTCCTATAAATTTAATGCCATCGTTAATAGGACTAGTCACAATGCAAACAGATGATTCAAAGACTACTTTATACCCTTTATCACAGAATTGACTAATGCTAAGTAAGTTATGCTTTAAACCTTTAACTAATAAAACATTCTCAATGTATTTGGAGGGAGTGATACCAATGTTACCTATCCCGATGATCTTTCCTTTGCCATTATCTCCAAAGGTGACCATCCCTCCATCCTTAACATCAAGCGTGATGAATTGTGATTCATCACCAGTCATGTGTCTCGAGCATCCACTATCAAGATACCATTTCCTGTTTCCTTCTTGGGATGCTAGACACGCCTGCAAGCAAAGGTCAAGTTTCTGTCTTAGGTACCCAAGCTTTCTTGGGTCTTTTTAGGTTAGTCAAAATGGTTCCTTTTGGAATCCATATTTTCTTTAAGTTTGCATATTTGTTAATAAGGCATGTGTATGATTTATGTCCTATTCTACCACATTTGAAACAAGTGATATTTGTAGACTTGTTACTTGAATAATTTACATAAATATTCTTCAGAAATTTTTATTTCTTCAAGGGGTTATACCCAAGTCCAGCCTTATTATATACAGCTTTTTGATTATCTAGAATCATATTTAATTTATTTTAACTTAAGGTGAACTTATCTACTATAGGTTTCAGCTTGTTAATTTCATTTTTTAAGTTTTGATTTTCTTGAATCAAGGTGGATTTTTCAATTGAAAGGTTTTCAGCTTGTTTCACTAAGGACTGATTTTCCAATTTCAGTTCTTTGTTTTTCTTCCCTAGTTTCTTTAATTCATCAATTAAATCATAGAATGCTTCATGCAATTCTTCAAAAGTAAATTCACTAGTGGATTCAGAAGTTACCTCATTTTCGTGTGCCATCAGGCACAGGTTGGCTTGTTCTGTTGAGGTTTCCTCGTCGGAGCTTGAGTCATCACTCGCACTCCAAGTCACCATCATTGCTTTCTTTTTGAACTTTTTGGGACCTTTCTTCAGTTGTGGACATTCGAATTCTGAAATGTCCCGGCTTCTTGCACTCGTAGCATATAAGGGGTTGATCTTTCTCTTTCTCTTTGCTTTGTTCCCTTTTTGTGAACTTCTTTCTTATCCCCTGTTTTCTTTTTCTTAGAAACTTCTTAAATTTCCGGGTGATGAGTGCCATCTCTTCATCCTGTTCTTCATCTTCAGTGTCATCTGTTTCATCATCAAGCGAAGCTGTGGATTTGAGGGTAATGGTTCTTTTCTTTTTGACTTCATCCTCTTGATGATGCTTCATGTTAAGTTCATGAGTCATCAAGGATCCAAGAAGCTCTTCTAGAGGTAGAGTGTTCAAGTCCTTTGCTTCTTGGATGGCAGTCACCTTGGCTTCCCAAGTTCTTGGCAATGACCTGAGAATCTTCCTTACAAGCTCACTGTTAGTATAAGATTTGCCAAGACTCTTCAAACCATTAATTATATCAGTAAAATGAGTAAACATAGCAGTTATGGACTCATCATGCTCCATTTTAAACAATTCATATTTATGCACAAGCATGTTTACTTTAGACTCTTTTACTTGACTTATTCCCTCATGGGTTACTTCTAACCTATCCCATATTTCTTTAGCAGATGCATAAGTAGAGATGCGATTAAATTCATTTGCATCTAGTGCACAATAAAGAACATTCATAGCTTTAGCATTTAATTGTGCTAATTTCTTATCAACCTCATTCCATTCTTTCTCGGGTTTGGTTGACTCCTCACCATCTATAATCTTGGTGGGTGTGTGAGGACCGTTCACTATGATACTCCACATATCATAGTCGAGTGCTTGTATGAATATCTTCATCCGAGCTTTCCAATAGGTATAATTTGACCCATTGAAAAGTGGAGGTCGGTTTGTAGATTGCCCCTCGGCTAGACAAGTACCGACATGGGTTGCCATAGATCTTTGGCTCTTTGATTGTTAGATCAAAGAAGGGCTAGAGCACCGGGCTCTGATACCACTTGTTGCCCAGCTATGCAACCCAAGAGGGGGGGTGAATTGGGTTTCTAAAAATTTTAGGCTTAATTAATTACTTATGATGAATGAGAACAAAGATTTTAATTCAAGATTAATTACCTAAAGCAAGAATGCAAGGATATAATAAAGAAATAAAGAGAAACAAGCAAGCACACCACAAACACAAGGATTTATAGTGGTTCGGTGCCAACCTTGCACCTACATCCACTCCCCAAGCTCCTACTTGGGAATTTCAATCCACTATACTTGTATTCAACCTGAATACAAAATGTCGGAAACTCCGACACTAGCTATCCCAAGCTAATCTACTTGTTTCTCGGGTACAAGTCAACCCAAAACACTCCGATTTCAGGTTCGGATCAACCTTCTCTTGTTTTGAAAATCCTCCAAAAATAAGAATAAATACTCACAAAGAGTAAAATAGCTTAGAGCATAAATAAATACAAGAATAGCTCCTCAAATGAGCGAATATAACAATAAAAATACTTTACTCAAATGAAGAATCCCCTTTTTGGATTTTCTCAAGGTGGATGAATGCTTGAATGAATGCTTGAGAAGAAGATGATCTTTGATTGAAGACTTCTTGAAGGATTTGAAAGATCTCTAGATCAAGGTTGAAACAATAGGTGTGAAAAATCCTCTCTTTGAATGCTCTTGAATCTCTTTCACAATCTCTCGTGTATATTGTGGATCACCTGTCTCTCTCTCGTGTAGATTTTGGATCCTCTTTTCTTTTTCTCTCGAGTATCTCGTTGATCACCTCGTGTATTTTGGATCCTCTCAATTGTATCCTGTATTTTCACCTTTTGAAACATTTTATAGCATTAAGAAAAAAGAGAAAACATATTAGGCAGAAAAAGAGCCGTTAGAGCATTTTTAGGAAGCATAAAAGGTAATTAAAACGGGCAAAAAACTAGCCGTTGCGGACATTTTCCGTCGCAAGGGTCGACTCATGAGTCGACTCATGCTTCAGGAGTCGACTCATGAGTCGACTTCTGTTGCATTAGCCAGAAACTTTGATTTCTAGATTTTTTGGCCCAAATCAGCAGAGGTCGACTCATGAGTCGACTCACAGGTCGTGCCAAGCCAAAAATCCAGCGTGCCAAGGGAAATTTTTGCGTGCCAATCAGCTCATAGTGCCATGAGTTGACTCATGAGTCGACTCATGCACTTCAAACCTTCATAACTTCAAAAATATAAGTCCAAAAATAATGAAATTTTCATCAATAGATTACAAATCATTTATTCTACCAAATGATACTGTCAAATCAGGATTTAAGTAAAATTATGATTTTGCCCCTGAAGAGCATAAAGACTTTTTCAATTTAAAAATATTTGTATCCCTTCAATCTGCTTTGTAATCATCAAAATCAATCTAGGAGCAACAAATGGATCGATCAAGTTCTCCTTTTAGTCAATCTTCCTAAGGTCGACTTTATTTTGATCTTATCGAATAAGGTGATTGTAATGCAGAAAATATTTGGTTCTTAGATGGAACATCGATTCTTCATCTTGAGCTATGGCTCCAATACTTCTATCAATATAGAAAGACTGGACCATCAATGGCGGGTGCCACTCCATGCTCGTTGATGAACTTCCATAACTAAATAATTTCTTTACCAGTATCAAATGCTATAAAGAACTCCATGTCGTAAATACAATTGGCTACTGACTATTGCATGGAACCTTTCCAGTATGTCGCTCCTCTTTTTAGGATAAAAATATAACCTGTCACAACTTTATCATTTTGATATGACTAAAAATTGAAATCAATATTCTATAGGTTCTAAGTCAGACTCTCCATAAATGAGTCATTGGTTCTTAGTATTTCATAAATACTTATGGATGGTTCTAATAACTTTCCAAATCTTTATAAAAAATAGAGATGACAACCATACTTTTATTTCTTGAAATGTAGGGATGTCATTCTCGATTAAAAGAATTTCATCCAAATAATATAAAAAATATTTTTATAAAACTATCAGTCCATTTATACATACAGGATTCTATTTCGTTCTCAATAAAATCATTCATTCAAAATATATATTCCAACTTTGAGAAGTTTGATTCAATCTGAATGGACTTGAGGATTGCCACAAGAAAAACTTTTCATCATAGTCAACACTATAACTTTGATGAAATTCTTTGACAATTGGACAGAATTAGTAGGTCTACACTTTTTCATCTGTGCCTCTTATCCATTTTAAAATTCACTTATACTTTATGGGTCTTATCCTTTTAGGTGAATCAATAAATATCCAATCATTGTCGATCTTCATGGACTTTATTTCAGATTTAAAAGCTCCAAGCTACTTCTCAAAGTTAGATCCCTGTATAGCATCCGTATGGAAGATCAAATCTCCATCCCGAACATAGAAATTGAAGTATCTATTTGGATGATGCGATGCTCTACCATATCTACTCAAGGATGCCTTTATATCGGGCTTCAAAATTGATCTAATCAACTTCGATTCTATTGGTTTGTGTCAGAATCTATTCCTTTACCTATCAGTTTTTACCAAGCTTGCTCTTAACGGTATCAGTTCTTTTATCAAAAAACTTTTTTTTCAAAAAGAATACTTTAAGATTCATGAACATCTCATGTCCATCAAGAAGATAGAAGAAATATCTTTAATATAATATTTATCAGATCAAGATCCAAGCTAGTTGGTTTGCGAATGTTTCATATAAGTCCGACACTCTAAACCTTAAGATAAGAGAGTATCAAATTATCCAAGTCCATATCCCATATGGAGTTTTGATGATCGATTTGCTCAGAATATTCTCGAGCACATATCAAGTAGTCTCTAAAATATAATCTCAGGCAGACCAGTAAACCCCACAGTAGATCAAACTATATCTAACAAAGTTCGATTCCTCCTTTTAGACATCTTTTTTAAATAGTGATGTCCCAAGAGAGGTCCATTAAGAGAGAATTTAATTTTTTTCAAGATATGTCAAAACTTACTGTAAAGATATTTACTTCATCAGTCAAACCGATAAATTTTAATACTCTTTGTAATTTATTTTTCTACCTCATTACGAAATCGTTTGAACATTTCAATTGATTCAAATTTGTGCTTCATAAGCAAGATGCACCCATGCAAAGATAGGTCATCAAAAATTTTAATAAAGTAGTAAGCTCTCTTCTGGCACTCATGTTCATGAGTGTAAATACATCAATATGTACCAAACTCAGAACATCGCTGGCTCGTTCACCCTTTCCAATAAAATATGATTAAGTCAACAATGCCAAAGATAGATTTCAGTGACATTATCTAATCTAGGGTGCTAGTCAGATGTATTCATTACACTAACAGGCTATGGTACTAAGTTTATGTCATTTTCAATTATTCACTTATTATTGTAGTATCATTCACAATGATATTACAATAATCATACTTATTGACATCATTAATAAGATTGGACAATAGTGACAATCACTTAAAATGACATCTTTAGGGTTGAAAACAAGTTCGATGATTCTTAATGTCTAGATTGGAACAAACTTCCATATCTTACATTTAGGAGTCTCTTATCATTTTCAAACCTTCTACTATCCTGAAGTCTTTTGTAATTATTTATAAACATGATTTATACTATCGGTATCCTATATCTAGATGGTAGTATTATCAATAGAGAAACTTCAAAAAGTTATTATATAACTATCTTGACTAGCAACTATTTGCTGATTTCTCTTTTAAGTCTATTTGGATTAGACTAAGATTTCTTGATCAATTAGCTCCAAAACTATACTCAACTTCTGATGTTGGCTATCGAAGTTAGGTCTAATAATATTTTCACTATCTAACAATGAAGAGAGCGATAATTTTCTAGTCATTTCTGAAAAGAAAATAATTGATCTACAAGTATATGAATTATTTTAAGCCTAAAGACTTGGACTTTAGTTTAAAAGTTTTCTCACTATTTTATACAAATTGGTAGCCTCTACCTTCAATTCAAGGAATTATATTAATTTCTTAGCGGATACTAGAATCCACACAGACTGCATATAAGTCTGAAGATGGCTCGATCAATCCATATGCATCCATGGGTAGGTTCTTCATCAATTATTTCTCCAAACAACTTCTAGTATTTAATTTCACCTAGGTTTCATTTCAGTAGGTGATGGGCCTCCACTAAAAGTTTCTGTTAGGTCAACCATTAACATGAACCTACTCAGTGATTCTAGCCAAAAAATGATCAGACTTGAGGATGGCTCGATCAATCTGACCACCATCAGATAGTTCGACAGAGTCATCATATGATGAATGATAATTCCATCATTCAGAGAGAACACCAGACGGATGGCGCTTGCAATGTCAATTTGAAATAATGGACCTATTATTATTCACCTTAATGGAAGGCTATGATCTAGTTATCCCCACAACTAGCTCATTTTATGGATCTAATAATTGAAAAGATTTGATTAAATTTTTTAAAAGATATCAGTTGACCCACAAGTCATAAATCTTTCCACTAACTTTATCAAGTTATGTAAAGAACTAGAGACTAGTTGATCCAACCGACACATCATAAATCCTCTCACTGACTTTACCAAGTCATGAGAAGGACTAGAGACAAGTCGATCCAACCGACAAGTCGATCCAGGGCATCTAAATCAGTCATACTGATTAACCTTAACAACATGGGTCAACTCAGATCATTTAGTGATCTAATCAATTCAATGACTCGGGCTCAACCTTTGAGCCTCAATCAAGACTCATTTGGTTTAATCAAAGATATGGGCTCGATCATTTATAATTATTATTTTTGATTTGGAGTATCCTTGATCTAATCTAAATCAACTATTGGATAGATTTGATCGACTATCCTTTTTAGTCCATTAAGTCTTTGATTCTAACCTTAGGTCTAATCCAATTAATAGGATCTGATTTGAGCTAACCCATATCCCATATTTTATACAATGTCATTAGTTCTTTAATCACAATTCTAGATCTAAAATATATTTTTTAATTCTCAATTAAGTAGAGCATTAACATGGGTTAAAGTTATTAATTGAAACCATTTCAATTTTGTAAAATAATTTTACATCATTTTTATATAAAATTTTTTGGTCTGAAAACTAGATCGACTCACCTCTGAATTGAGTTGGCTCACTTCAGTGGATCGACTAAGTCTGATACTTGATCGACTAACTGATCATGAACAGTAACCATTACTGTTTGGCTTGAGACAACTGGATCGGATCAATCAACACTGAATCGATAAAAATAAGAGATTGGATCGACTCAGTTCAAAACTAGTCGGCTCAGTTGGCATGCCAATAGGTATCACATAGTTTGAGATCTAAAAATTTTTACATAAACTGAAATAAAATCAATCATAACAAACTTTAGATCATATTTAAATATTTTATGATTCTAAATTTTATTTTTATAATTAAAATAATTTTAATCATATAGATTAGATATTTTACTTCTTATACAACTCATGCTTTGTATCACATACAACAAATCCTAAGATTTCAACATCTAAAATTTTGCAGAAAAGTAAGTTCTTCCTTTTGCATTCTTTTTAATGGGACCTCATAGTGGCACCCCTACATGCTATGAAGAGCACTCCATTGAATGAGAAGAGAGGGTCATGTAACCCTACTTGCTCCTATGACCAAACGGCCTGGTAATTATCCAATCCGAGTACTTTGCTACTTAGAACATCTAATCTAATTCACATATCATATATACAAAAATTTAGATTTAATCTAAATTATATTAGATCTAATTTTATATTAGATCATATCTATAATCAGATCATAATATATCTCATGCATTGCTAAATCTAGATTTTAATTTTATATGCATATATATTCATGGTACTTGATTCTTCATGATGCTTGACAGCCACACACATGTCCGGCCTCTACGGATATCCACACGAAGCCCTTGTACTGATCGATCTCCTCAAGAGTGTTAGCTTGCAAGGACACCATACTTTGGTTGATCTAAAAAGAATCATAAAGAAGATAAAGAATAAGGAGACTTTCTCTTTTTCTTTCTGGATCCACGTATCAGATCTCTACAATAGAGATCAAGAGAAGAACTGTTTCTTATTAATTTTTTCATGCATAAGAGAGAACCTTTCTCTCTTCTTTTTATGCCCTTAAGAAGAATTTTTTTTCTCTGATTTTTTATGATAAAAATTAGATCTCATCTAATTTTTCATACTAAAAATCATATAGATTCTCAAGCCCTAAAAAATTCAAAAGAGAGATCCAAGAGAAGAACCATTCTTCTCTCTTCTTCTCTTTTTTTCTCCTTGATCTAGAACTTTAGGAAGCCCCAAACCTCCAACTAGATTTTTTTGATATTTTTTCTTTAAATTTTTATATTAAAAATCAGATCTAGTTTGATTTTTATCCTAAAAAAAGTAGAAAAAAATTTAGAAGAAAAACTCCTTCTTCAAGACTGTGCATAAGAAAGAAGATCCTTCTTCTTCCTTCTCTTTCTCTCATTGGAAAGAACTTTTCTTTTCTAATTTTATACTGTAAAACTAGTAGAGAAGCCTCTTTTTGATGCCCAAAAATTAGTAAGAAAAATCTCACAAACTTACATAAAGATGGAAGGAGAGGAGGGGTGGGCGTGTGAAGCTTAGGGCGTCCAACTCTTGGATGCCCCCACCCTCTTTTCTTTTTTTGTGACAAAGGAGAAGGGAGGATGCCTCTTTTTCATGGAAGGAAGAGAGGAGAGGGGTGCACATCTGGTGGGGCGTGGAGGTTTCTCACAGTAAAAGGGTTGTGGCGTGGAGATTTATATCACATGGAGTTTATGTTTTAAGTTGGTTAAGTTCTATTCTAAATGGGATTTAAGATCTTGTTCCAGCTCTAACTAATCCTTGGATCCAATCCTAATCAATTTAAGAATTAATTATAACAAACTAACTAATTGGATCCTAGCCCAATTATGAAACCAATTAGGCCCCAATCCAATTGAAAATTGGTTAGATGAAAATCCCATTGATCTAAAGATTGTTTCTTGATGGATATCAGGGAAGCTATTTGATAATAAGACTTGAACCAATCAAGCCTATTATCCTTGAGATCAATTGGAACAAGCTCTGTTATTCAATAGGAATGCATCCAATCAATCCAAAGCCAATCTAATTGAATCCAATTCAATTAGATCTGATCTAATCTCCATTACTCAATCAAATTGAGCTAATTAACAATTATATTGTTAATTAATTATTTCTCTAATTTATCAATCATTAGTAAATAATTTATTACAATCTTTGTATAGAATTAATCATCAATTTTATTGATAATTAAATCTTTAAACAATTCATAATCATTGATCAGCCATTTGATCAGATAGGTACTTTTATGTGTGTGATCCCATAGGTTCAAACCTAAGCCAGTAGCACAAGAATAATTTTTGTACTAATCGATGTAACCATCTAGTAGTGAGATCCGACGTTCGGATAAGCTGAATATATGTCCAGCAACACTATAGAATCCATGTGGATATAGTTACTGTATAATTCATCCCTTTGACATTTGATGCTCAAGGATGACTAAGGGTTAAACTGTCAACCCAGAAAGAGTGGTCCACATTGTGTTTCAACCTTAAAAATTCTATGACTCCTCACTAGGACTACTTTGGCCAAAATTTTGCTGAATTGAAATACAATGATGCATCATCTCTAATTTTACTTGAAGTGATCAATCTCATCTTGACTCACATTTAGACTTCACAAGTACTTGACTGTACTCAGAAACCTTCCATCATCGAATTAGAAATTCGAGTAGTCCGACACCAAAGCACAGTGAGTTGCTTGCAAGTCATCAAGATAGTCTCCAGTTAGAGGGATACATATACCCATATTCCATCAGAGCAATCCTTGACAGTAGAGTGCTCTAGAAGTGATCATGCTCAGTGAAATGCACTCCTACAAATCACCCATATGCCATACCTGTGTTACCACACACCTTAGTTAAAAGGACAACCAATCAATATGGCATACAACGACCTACACTCGATACAATTATTATCCTTATAATAATTGTATCATTTAGTCATGAGTAGGATTTAAGAACTATACGATAAATCTTTCTTTATCATTTTGAAAGTAGCTCGAAGTACTTCATCATAACATATGAGTTCTATTTTGAAAGATGTATTCTTTATGATGAATCTGTTAGATAATATTTATCATTTTATAATTCATATACTTGTATGGAGCACAATCATTTACAATCTAGATGATTGGCTTTGGGATATATTTTTCAACATAGGATCCATAATCATATATAGGATCCTTTCGTGCTCCAAGACAATCTTGAACTTTCGATACCAGCTATCGAAATTAGGTTCGATGAGCTTATCGCTGTCCAACAGCGAGCGGAGCAATAAAGTGTTAGCCATTTCTGAAAAAAAAATAAAACCACATTAGTATATGAATTATTCAATCCTAAAGATTTGAATTTTAGTTTAAAGGTTCTCTCACTATTTTATACAAATTGGTAGCCTCTACTTCCAATTCGAGGAATTACATTAATTTCTTAGTAGGTTCTAGAATCCACATATACTTCACATGGGTCTGAGTTTGCTTGTTCAACTCTTATACATCTATGGATAGATTCTTAACCAATTATTTCTTTAAATAAATTTTAATAATATATTTTGCTCCAGATATCTCTTCAGTAGGCATTTGCACCTCCACTAAAAATCTCGGTTAGATCCAACCATTAACATGACATGTTGGTGTTCATGCTAGACCATTCATGGGACCTGATGATTAGTGAGCAATCAAAAGAGAAGATCATCTAGATGCAGAAGCAAAAAATTTGTAGATTGAGAATCATAAATGAAGAAAAAAGAATGAGAGTTTCTTGGGAGAAAGAGCTTTATTTAATCTGTATTCAGCATACAACCTTGACCAATTTTACATATATATGTATGTTTATAATAGGGTCAAATCCCAAGCTCAAAGAAAACTCTCAACCCAAACAGACCCACGTGTAGAACTAATTCCACAAAACTAAGCTAGCTCAATCCCATACTGAGTCGGCTAAACTACAGTCATCCGAAACTACAGTCTTTGTTTGTTTGCAGATTAGTCGACTCACTTGTGAACTGAGTCGGCTAACTTGTTACTAAGTTGGCTTAGCCTGGGATTAAGCCGACTAACTTACGTGCCCGCCTAAAGTTTTCAGAATGCATCTTTCTATCCTTTGTTGTTTCTTAGACATAGTCGATCCAGTCTCAGATTGAGTCGACCCACCTTCAACTTAGTCAATCCAGTCTGAGACTGAGCCGACTAAGCTTTTAAAATTCTTTATTCTGGCTGAAACTTTTGCTGGCTTGCTCTCTTCTTCTCTTGATCTCTTCTCACATGTTCCTAAGGCATGGGAGTGCCACATTTGAGCTCACATTCTCTACCTTGGAGCTTCCAAGTCCTTGTGAACTCAGCTTTGCTCTTTAGACCCATCCGTGCCACACACATCTGAAAGCTATCTCTAGGGAGTACCATCATAAGTATATCTGACTGGTTCTCCTTAGTATGGACCTTCACTAGCTCCACTTCACCTTCCTCCACCAACTTTCTGATCCTATGGTACCTCACATCTATATACTTTGTGCGTGCATGATAGATTGGGTTCTATGCTAGCTATAGAGCACTCTGACTGTCACTGTACAGTGCAACCTGAAGGAAAATCGATAGGCGCATAGCATGTATTTTTAAAATTTTAAGTAGTAGAATAGAATAGATTAAACAATTTAATCTATAAAACATGCTTAAGATTTAATCTTAATGCCTACCTTAGGATCTATAACATATCATATATGCATACAAAGATCTGAAAATAAAATCAGCATGCAAGATCACATCTAGACATACACTAGTAGATCATAGCTACACACAAATCAAGTTCAGAACTTGATACCTGAGCATGGGTAGAAGGTCTTCGCATCTGAATCACAAAGATTTGAAGGATGCTTATAGCCACACAGGATGTCCGCCCTCTATGGCTGATTCACTCAAAGTCCTATGCTGATCGATCTCCTTGAAAATACTAATTTGTGTGAAGACCTTTGGATGGCTGATTTGCTTCGATCTTCAGATTTCTCGAACTCCTTCGAAATCGAAGATGGACAAGGAGGTAGATGAGGTAAAGAAAAAAGAAGATGGAGAACTTTCTCCTTTTTCTCTCTTCTCAAAATCTTAGATCTGATCTAGATTTTCTCTCACCCAAGAAGAGGAAGAACTCCTCTATGCTCACATGCCCAAGATGGCAGCCCAACCTGAATACCTCATGCCCAAGAGAAACCCTAACTCATGGTGAATTGATCTCTCAATAATCTCTAATTTTTGTCACACAAAAAATAGGTCCTTTTATAGATGGTGTGGATGGGGAGATAAGGATCAAGTTCAAATCAAATTCGAACTTAGATAAGAGTCTGATTTTTAGTGAAATCCAAGTCCAACTTGAATTTAAATCAAATCAAATTTTATCTTCATCTAAGGGACTTTGAGAGTGGGTGACAAAAAGATTTTGGCATGCATATTTCTCATACAAATCTGAATTTGCATTGGGAAGTGGGCGTGCACCTAAGGGTGGTCGATGGCTAGGAGAGTCCAAGCTAGTTTGGACTCTAATGGTTTATCTAATAAGTCTCCAACCTAATCAAATTAGGTTAGACCCAATTGAATAACTTGAACCCAATCTAATTAAGTTCTTAACTTGATTAAATCAGAATTTAATCGAGCCCAATTTTTAAATCAAAAATCAATCACCCTTAGCAATTAGGTCAATTTGATCGAATCTAATTCAATTAGATTGAAATCAAATTATATTGCTCAATCAAATTGAGCTAATTAGCAATCTAATTATTTATCAATCCTTCTTTAATTCACTAATCATTAGCAAATTAATTCATTACAATTTTTATATCAGGTTAATCATCAATCGAATTGATGATTAAATTCTAGAACGATTCTCAATCATTGATTAGCCACTTGATCAGACAAAAACTTCTTATGAGTGTGATCCCATAGGTTTGAACCTAAGCCGATAGCACAGAAATAATTTTTTAAACTAATCGATGTAAGTATCTAGCAATGGGATCCGACATTCGATAGGTCGAATGATTGCAAAGCAATACTCAAGAATCTACTAACGTATGGTTATCGTATAATTTATCTCTTTAACCCTAATGCTCAAGGTGCCCTAAGATTTAACTATCAACTTTAGAATAGTTAATCACATTGTATCTCAACCTTTCAAATCCATCATATAGATTATCCTGATTAAAATTTTACTAAATTAAAATAAGTGATGCATTTACTCCTATAATCTGGAGGAGTCAATCTCATCTTGACTCACACTGACTTAACAAGTACTTGACTACATCTAAAAATCTTCTGTCATTGAAATAGAAATTCTGATAGTCCAGCATCAAAGTATATGAGTTGCTTCAAGTCATCATGGTGATCTCAGATCGAAGGGATACTTATATCCATACCCTTCCCAAGCTACTCTTGATAGCTGAGTGCTCCATAGTTGGTCATATTCGATAAAAAGATACTCCTACATTTCACCTGCATGCCATACTAGTGTCTTCACACTCTTTGGTTAAGAGGACAACCATCCTATATGGCACATAATAACATACACTTGATATCGCTATCATCCTTATAATAAAATATTGTTTGGTCATGAACAAGTTTAAGGATTAAATGATAAATCTTCTTTTATTAATTTAAAATAGTCCTTCAAACTTTATCACAACACAAGAGTTCATATAGAAGATGTACAAAAATTTTTATGATGAATAATGCCAAATAACTTTTATTATTGAAAATTTATATACAATTACAAAATGAGCACAATTGTTAACAGGCTGACGATTGGCTTTGGGACATAATTCTCAACAACTCCCATTTGGACTAAAGCTAATTAGTACAGTATCATATATCCATCTTCAATTTATGATTATCAAACTTCTTGACACTGAGGACTTTAGTAAATAGATCAGTCAGGTTCTTCTTTCCATTGATGTTCTGAAGCTCGATGTTATCTCGATCCATGATCTTTCGGATTAGGTGGTAGCAGTGCAGTATGTGCTTGGGGCGCTGATGGAATTTTGGTTCCTTCGCTTGAGCAATGGCTCTAGTGCTATTACAGTATAACAAGATCAGATCATCGATGAAGGGTGCCACTTTGAGCTCACCGATGAACTTCTGCAACCATATGCTTTTTTTGTAGCATCGAATATCGTGACATACTCCACCTCACAAACTGAGTTCACTATAGTGTATTGTTTGAAACTTTGTTGACAGACTACTTCACCATTCAAGATAAACATGAATTTCGACACGTTCTTACTATCGTCATGATCTATTTGAAAGGTGAAGTTTGTATACCCCATAAGTTTCAAGTTAGATTCTCCATAAACGAGCCACTAGTCCTTAGTATTTCTCAAATACTTAAGGATGATTTTCATAACCTTTCAGTGGTTCTCCCCCAGATTAGACTAATACCTGCTCACTATCCTTAGTGAATAGGCAACATTCGATCTCGTATATGTCATGACATATATGATGGATCCTACTATCAATGCATATGAAATTCTACTCATACACTCTCTTTTTTGAGGGATTGTTGGACAATCCCTTTTCGAAAAAAAAATTTCATGATTTATCGAAAGATAGCCTTTCTTGAAATTCTTCATGTTGAACCACTTTAGCATGATATCGATATATGTGGATTGAGATAATCTAAGCAACTTCTTCGATCTATCCCTATAAATCTTTATCCCAAAGATGTAGGATGCTTCTCCCAAGTCCTTCATGGAGAACTGAGATGACAGCCAAACTTTTATTCTTATAATGCAGGAACATCATTTTCGATTAAGAAAATATCATCCACATACAAAATAAGAAATACAAGTACAGAATCATTTATCCACTTGTAGATGCAAGATTCTTTTCCATTCCTAATGAAGCTATATGTTCTGATCACCTTATCAAAATGTGTGTTCTAACTCTTGGATGCTTGCTTCAATCCATAAATGAATCTTTAAAGCTTGCACACCTTAGACTCATATGTGGATATGAACCCTTCAGGTTGAATCATATACACCATTTCTTTCAGTTCTCTATTTAGGAAAGCAATTTTTACATCAATTTGTTAGATTTCATAGTCCAGATGTGCCGCCATCGCAAGCATGATCTGAATAAATTTGAGCATTGTCACAGGAGAAAATGTCTCATCATAGTCAATACTATAACATTAATGATATCACTTGACAACTAGACAGACATTATAGGTCTCCATCTTTCCATCTGCACCCCTCTTCCTCTTGAAGATTCACTTACACCCTATGAATTTTATCCTTTCAGGTGAGTTAACTAATGTCTATACATCATTGACCTTCATGGACTCCATTTCAGACTTTATGACTTCAAACCACTTATCAGAGTCAGATCTTTTAATTGCATCCATATAGGTGATTGGATTCTCATTGTTCTTATCGAGTTCAATAGGATCGTTATTTTAGATCAAAAAATCATAGTATCTATTCGATTGATGGAACTCTACGGATCTCCTTAATGGTGCATCTACAATAGGCTCAGGATTTGATCAAATCAAATCCTATTCTGTAGGTTCACTAGATTATATCGGTTCATCTACCTATCAAACTTTATCAAGTTCAATCTTAGAGGTATCAGTTCCTTCACCAAGAAACTCTTTTTTTTAAAAGATTATCTTAAGGCTGACGAACACCTTTTGTTCATTAGTAAGGTGAAAATAATACTCAATTTCTTTAAGGTACCCTATGAAAATATACTTGTCAGACCTAGATTTGAGCTTATCTGTAATTAAATGCTTGACATAAATTGGACACCCCTAGATCCTTACGTGTGGTAGAACCAGCTTACGCTCTGTCCATATCTCATAAGGTATTTTACTCACAGACTTACTCGAAACTCTATTAAGTACATAGCAAGCCGACTCGAGTGCATATCCTCAAAAGGAGATCGACAGACTAGCAAAGCCCATCATGGATTGAACCATATCAACAGAATTCAATTCTTCCTTTTCAAGATGCCATTATGTTGTAGTGTCCCAGAAGGGGTCTATTATGAGAGAATCTCATTCTCTCCTATATATGTTAGAAATTTACTAGAGAGGTGTTCGCCCTCTTGATCTGATTGAAGAGTTTTAATACTCTTCTCAGTTTATTTTCTATCTCATTACGGAATCTTGAATATTTCAAATGATTCAGACTTGTGTTTCATCAAGTAGATGTATCCATATCTAGATAGATCATCTGTGAACATAATAAAATAGTGATATCTATCTCTGGTACTTGTGTTCATGGGTCTGCATATATTAGTATGTATTAGACCTAGAACATCATTGGCTCATTCATTTTTTCTAGTAAAAAGTGACTTTGTCATCTTCTCATGAAGACAAGACTCACAGATAGATAATGATTCACAATCATTGACATCGAGGATTATCTCTTGGATCAATCTGTTCATCTTGTTCTTATTAATATAACCTAGCCTACAATGCCAAAGGTAGGCATCCGTGACATCATCTATTCTAGAGCATTTATTCGATGCGTACATTGCTAAGTCATGATACAATATAAATACTATTATTTAATTATCCATTCATCACAGTAACACTATTCAAAATGACATTACAAGAACTATTTTTTATTGAAATCTCTTAATTTTCTTTGGCTAAAAGGCCTATAAAAATTACATTCAATAGAAATGAAGGACAAAAATGACAATTACAAAGAACAACGATATAAAAATTGAATATGAGCTTGATAATTTCTAAATCTAGAACTTAAACTGATCTTCTATCTCTAACGTTTAGGAATCTCTCACCGTCCTCAAATCTCCTACTGATCTGAAGTCCTACAATGAATTACACATGTTAATAGGACTACTAGTATCTAATATCCAGATCACAATATCATAAATAGAGAAGTTGCAAGGTGTTATCATATAATTACCTTATCTAGTAACCATTTGTTTCTTCTTATTTGATCTGTTCGGATCAAGAAAAGCTTTGTATTGAGGATAGTTCCTCTTTTAATGATCCTACTTCTTACAGTAGAAGCACTCTGCCTGACTCTGATTGAATTTTTTTTATTTTTATTTTTTTTCTCCCTTTTCTTAAAGGGACGATGCCCCACCAAGGATTCTCTCACTACATGCACTGTCTCCTTATGGAGCCGGTGATCCTTCTCAAAAATCTGTAGCAACCCCAGTAAATCATAGTAGTTGATTACAAGCTTCATCATTCTATAATGACTGAAAAATGATAGATAAAATTTTGACAGAAAATTCAGAATCGTATCTTTTCCAAGTTGTTCATGTAAGAAAAAGTCAAGTTTGCTTAGATGCTCGATCTGTTTGATCATGTACAATACATGATCAGTGATTGATGCCCCTTCTCTCATCCAGACATTGAAAATGGCATAACTACTCTTGTGTCGCTCAATGTCATCGGGAGTGTCGAAGGACTCGTTTGACACTTGAAGTATTTCAACACTTGAAGTATGTCCTCCGATTAAGCATCCTTGAAATTGCGATTGAACTCGTCATTCATCACAACCCACATAATGCAATGCACTGTGATGCAGTCATTGATCCACTTCTGATAAGTGTCTCATACTGCATCATGTGCGTTCAAGACATACTCCATTGTTGGATCTGTCAACACGTACAAGATCCACTCGTGCTCTAGGATGTTTTTCAGTTTTCGATTCTAGCTATTGAAATTGGATCCCATCAATTTGTCACTATCCAATAGTGATCAAAGCGATAAGATGGTGGCCATTACTTCACAAAAAAGAAAATCAAAACCTAATCAATATATAAATTGTTAAGCCTAAAAATATGGATTTTAGTCTAAAGATTCTTCCACTATTTTTATGAATTGATAGCCTCTACCTCCAATCTGAAAAATTATACTAAATTTTTAGTAGGTACTAGAATCCACATAGCTTGCACATGAGCTTAACTTTGACCGACCCACCCATGTGCATCTATGGATAGGTTCTTAACTAATTATTTTTTCAAACAACTTTTAGTAATTAATTTTGCTTCAGAAACCTAATCAATAGGCTTTGGCCTCCACTGTAAGGTTCTGGTTAGGTCCAACTATTAATATGACCACTCAGAAATCTAACTAACGAATGATTAGGTCCGACTTTGGTAGGCCAACCTAACACCCCATCAGAGAGACTCGATTGAGCCATCATATTATGAATGATAATTTCAATAGCCGATAAGCACCAGACCTTTGGGCCTCCAATGATTATCAAACTAATGGACCCATTATCACCCATCTTAGTGGGAGGCTATGATCTAGTTATCACCATAAGTATATCATTTTTAGGATCTAATAATTTAGAGAATTTGATTAACACAATTTGAGAGAAGAAAGAAAGTGGACCAGCTAATCATAATCCTCTCACTGACTTCATCAAGTTAGATCAAACAAGACTAGATTCAAGCCAATCCTAGCATCTAAATTAGTCATATTGATCAACCTATGTAGCATGGGTTAGCACAAATTAATGAACAATCGAATCGAAAGCTGATTGATCACATTGGCCAGATAAGTGAGATTGGTGGGAGAGATATGTCATTAACTCACCGTAGACTCAATCTATGCAAGTAGCTCTCAATTAATGACCATCGATCAAGACTGCCAAACTTACCTTAGACACCAATTGATTCATCAGTTTTAATTTGGTTTGTCTAAAGGCTCGAGCTCGACCACTGAGCTATGATCAAGGTCCATATTGATCTAATCAAAGATATGAACTTGACCAACTATAATTATTGTATTGGTTTTAGAAAAATTATAATTTAATTTAGTTTAACTTTTGATTAGATTTAATCAATTTTTCTCTTAAGTCTATGTGATTCTAACCTTAGGTCTAACCCAATTAAGAAGACATGTTCAAGCTAACCCATGGACCTATATTTTATATGAATGTCATTAGATTTTTAATTCATAATTCTAGATCCAATTGATTCAACTTAATTCTCAATTAAATGTATAATTTACATGGATTTGCTGTTTAGGTTTGAAATAATTTTAATTTTTAATTTTATAAATAATTTATAACTAATTTATGCAAAATTTTTTATTCTAAAACTGGATGGACTCATCCCTGGATTGAGCCAACTAACATCAGTGGGTCATCTAAGTTTGCTACTTGATCGGCTAATTGATAATGAATAGTAACTATTACTATTCAACCTACGATAATTGGATCGGCTCAGTCAGCACTGAGCTGACTAAATCAGGAGATTGATCAGCTCAGTTCAAAATTGAGTCAACCTAGTTCGCATGCCAGCAGATTTTTCAGAATTTCAGTATTGAAAAATTCTACATAACTCGAAATAAAATCAATTATAAATGAGTTTTTAAATTATATCTAAATATTTTATGATTTTAGATTTTATTTTTCATGATTAAAATAATTTTAATCACTTAGATTAGATGATTTTACTTTTTAAAAAAATTATATCACATACAACAAATCTTAAGATTTCAAAAATCTAAGATTTTGTAGAAAAGTAAGTTTTCTTCCTTTTACGTTTCATCTTCATGGACAAACAGCACCCCTCCATGCCATGAAAGATCCTATGGAATGGGAGAAGAGGGTTAGAGAACCCTACTTTCTCTTATAACCGGATGGTCAAGAAAATTCAATCCGATTACTATGCTACTAGACATCTAATTTAATCATATCACATATGATAAAATTTAGATATAATCTAAATCATACAGATCTAATCAAAATTAGATCATAAGAATAAATATTATTTAGATTTAATCTAAAAATAGGAAATCAGATCTAACATGCATATATAATCATGTTATACTGAACCTCGCCCTGATGCCACTAAAGAAAAACTGACAGACGTATAGCATGTATTTTTAAAATTTTAAGCAGCAGAGTAGAACAAATTAAACTATTTAATCTATAAAACATGCTTAAGATCTAATCTTAATACCTACACTAGGATCTTTAACATGTCATATATGCATACAAAGATCCAAAAATAAAATCTGCATGCTAGATCTTATCTAGACATGCACTAGTAGATCATATCTACACATAGATCAAGTTCAGAACATGATATCTGAGCACGGGTAAAAGATCTTCATGTTTGAATCACATGGACTTGAAGGATGCTTATAGCTGCATAGGGTGTCTGGCCTCAATGGTTGATCCACTCAAAGTTCTGTGCTGATCGTTCTTCTTGAAAATACTAGTTCGTGCAAAGACCTTTGGATGGCTGATCTGCTCTTGTCTTCAGATTTCTCAGACTCCTCCGAAATTGAAGACAGACAAGGAGGTAGATGTGGTAATGAAAAAAAAAGATGAAAAAATTCTTTCTCTTTTTTATCTCTTTCCAAAACCCTAGATCTGATCTAGATTTTCTTTCACCCAAGAGGAGGAAGAACTCCTCTATACTCACACACCCAAGATGGTAGCCCAACCCCAATACCTCATGCCCAAGAGAAATCGTAACTCATAGTGAATTGATCTCTCAATAATCTCTGATTTTTGTCACATAAAAAATAGGTCCTTTTATAGATGGCATGGATGGAGAGAAAAGGATCAAGTTTGAAATAAATTCAAACTTAGATAAGAGTCTGGTTTCTAGTGAAATCCAAGTCCAACTTAAATTTAAATCAAACTAGATTTTATCCACATCTAAGGGTCTTTGAGAGTGGGCAACAAAAAGCTTTTGGCATGCATATTTCTCATGCAAATCTAAATTTGTATTGGGAAGTGGGCATGCACTTAAGGGTGGTCAGTGGCTAGGAGAGTCCAAGCTGGTTTGGACTCTAATGGTTTATCCAATAAGTCTCTAACCTAATCAAATTAGATTAGACCCAATTGAATAACTTAAGCCCAATCTAATTAGGTTCCAAATCTAATTAAATTAGAATTTAAATGAGCCAAATTATTGATCAAATCAAAAATCAATCATCCTTAGCAATTAGATCAATCTGATTGAATCCAATTCAATCAAACTGAAATCAAATTATATTATTTAATTAAATTGAGCTAATCAGCAATCCAATTGCTTATCAATCCTTCTTTAATTTACTAACTATTAGCAAATTAATTCATTGCAAGTTTTGTATCAGGTTAATCATCAATCAAATTGATGATTAAACTCTAGAATGATTTTCAATCATTGATCAGCCACTTGATCAAATAGAAACTTCTTATGAGTGTGTCCTCATAGGTTCAAACCTAAACTGATAGTACAAAAATAATTTTTTGAATTAATCGATGTAACCATCTAGCAATGGGATCTGACGTTCGAATAGGTCGAATGATTGTAAAGCAACATTCAAGAACCTACTGATATATGATTACCGTATAATTCATCCCTTTGATCCAAATGCTCAACGTGATCTAAGATTTAACTGTCAATCCTAGAATAGTCAACCATATTATATCTCAATTTTTTAAATCCATCACATAAATTATTCTGGTTAAGATTTTACTAAATTGAAATACAGTGATGTATTTACTCCTATAATCTGGAGAGATCAATTCTATCTTGACTCACACATCAACTTAATAAGTACTTGATTACATCTAAAAACTTTTCATCACTAAATTAAAAATTTAGATAGTCTGACATCAAAATATAGTGAGTTGCTTGCAAGTCACCGTGGTGATCTCAGATCGGAGGAACATTTATATCTATGCCCTTCGTGAGCTACTCTTAACAGCAGTGTACTCCACAGTTGGTCATGTTTGGTACAAATATACTCTTATATTTTACTGGCATGCCATGCCAATATCTCCACATTCCTTGATTAAGAGAACAACCAACCCATATGGTATATAATGACTGACACTTGATATCGCTATCATCTTTGTAATAGCATATTATTTGATCGCGAACAAGTTTAAGGACTAAATGATAAATCCTTCTTTATCAATTTAAAATAGTCCTAAGGACTTCATCAAAATATAGGAGTTCATAAAGAAGATGTACAAAAATTTTATGATGAATAATATCAAATAGCTTTTATAATTACAAATTCATATACAATTACAAAATGAGCACAACCATCAATAGGCTGATGATTAGCTTTGGGACACAATTCCTAACACAACCTTGCTCTGCTCCATCCCTATTTTAGGTACAAGCCTCTTCAGCCAAAGAGCTTCTTTTGCAACCTCTGTAATCTTTATGTACTCAGTCTCTGTGGTGGACAAGGCTGTTATTGGTTGAAGGGTTGATCTTCAAGACATCGGTCTACCAAACATGCAGAAGAGATATCTCATGGTAGACCTATTTGTATCCAGATCTCTTGCATAATTTGCATCCACAAACTCTTCTAGAGGATCCGAACCTCCATATGACTCTATGAAGTTTTTCTTACATCCTCCTAACTGTTAGATGTATGTCCTAAAAGTCAATATGGCTGACATATTATAATAATTATAGGACATAATTTTATACTTAATATATTAATATGATCAATAAAAGCATAATTTTTTTTTCATTCAAGTATGATGTATCTTTGAATCATCCATAAAATTAGTTTCGATACATATTCTCAAAGTGTTGAGAATTAAAAGTATGTATTTAATTTCTAAATACTCTCAGTCATAGGATCATCATAAGGATGGTGATAGATCCGGATAGACTAGCACACAAATCACTTCTTTCAAGATAGATGAGTCTCTGATCTACTATATAGAGATACAGGATGATGAGTGTGGGTAGTTGTTAGAGAATAATTAGTACTGAGCATGACCATATAAGAGATCACTTGGATTTCTGTTCAATCATCAGTGATTATCTCGATACTGTAGTTATGTGACTGATCCTTTGACTTGAGATGATACTGTTATTTATAGTGAGACTGCTGGAGTTTGAGTGACACATAAATATGGATCTCAATGAGCCCTTGTAGTGGATGTTGATGATAGTTGGTCCACTGTAAGAGTGGGATATGCATCAAGATAAAATCTATCGACCTTGATAGAGAGGAGTAGTCTTATGAAATTTGAAAGGCAAAGTCCAAAAATCTATGGCCATAGTAGTGTGATTGATGGAAAAAAATTTTCATAGAAGTCATAACTGGACTTGAGCTAATCAAATCTATCATATGACTGATGTTGAGGTTTGATGATTTATCTATGATTTGTCATCTAGTCGGAACTTACGATAGAGGGACTGAATCACATATTTACACACCTAGAGGTTCATTTCAGTTCTACTGGATTGCCACTACATACTGCTAGGTATCACTGGTAGATTGTGAGAGCTCACTAGGATCATTCTAGATCGACAATCTTTATTGAGTTAGAGTAAAATTATTCTGATCCATTGAAAAAAATTTCAATGATACAATGATAGAGATTATTGTATATCTCACTATCAGATAGAATTAAATTTATGAGATCACACAATAAAGAAATTATGCTTGGAATAAGTAATTGAGCTTATGAAGTATCAATTGAGTTTAGAAAAATCTATTGGGTTCATGATAACCTTGCTGGCACATGGTTGACTCAATTTCTCTTTTCGTTGGGATTACTTATTTGATAAGATAATTCTAACTTAATTATCTGCTAATAACCTACATGAATAAGATTCATGAGATTTTAATTATTAGATATCTAAGGTTATAGATCAAATTAATTAAGGGTGCAAGTCACTAATTAATTTTCTTGATAGTTATTTTTGGGTGCCACCTTGATTTGATCAAGTTAGTCGTGTCCATTGATTAGAGGGCTTTTAGTTTTCTTATGGGATATCTCTTGGGTGTGTTTTGGGGTGTCTAATTATGGGTGCAAGGGTCTCAATTATTGGCTTCTAAAAGGTCTCCTAAAGTAAGTTGGATATCTTAAGTTAATAGAAAATCCAATACAAGTAGGACTTGTATTATGTGATTGAATAGGATTCAATTCTTGTATCTATTTAAAGGGACTTCTTCTAAGATCCCTAGAGCATCAAAATCAGTAACCCCTCACACCCAAAGACTCTCCCCATGCTCTCTCTTTCTCTCCCTTTCCCTTCTCTTGGGCATTTTACATGCCCATCCCTTAGGATGCGAGTCCCAAGGACTTCCACGCCCAAGGTATTGGGCATCCCATAATTTGCTAGTTGTTGATATTTTATAGCTACACAAAGCAAGAAAATATTTTAGAGAAGAGGAGAAGAAGAAGATCAAGGAGAAAGATCAAGTGTTGATCGCGATCCAGGCTTCGTTCAGATTCAGCAGGCTGAATTTTAGAGAACTAAAATTTAGATTAAAGAGGATTATTTCAGACTGATCCTAAGTGGATACTCATAGAGGCCGAACACTTGTATAGCTAAATTTTTTTTTTCTCTTTTAGATTCAGATTCAAAGAAAAAAATTATGAAACAGATATGTGATTTGATCACAATCTAAATTTCAGTATATATCAATTTCACTATATGAGATAGATCTATGTGGTTTTATATTTTCATGCATGCATAATTTAGATTAAAAATATTTTAATTTTATTCTCTACTATGGTATTTAGAAAATAAAATTTTTGAAATATATATACATGCACCAAACTCCAAATTTTAATAGTGGTATCAGAGCCACAGTTTTTCATATGCTGAATTTTGATATACATATTTTTGAAAAGATTTCAAAATTAGACTTTTTCTTGATACAATAGATGTATAGATATATCTTCAAATCTAAAATTTAATTTTAGACTTAATTTTAGAATATATTGTTGATATGTAATTGCATGTATAGATCTGAATTTTGATCAAGAAAGAGTTCTAGTTTATGTTCATGTGATACATAGATGCATGTATAAAATTTAAAATTTTTATATAATCTAAATTTTGATTCATATGTATGATATATGATTGTATATTTAAATCATAAATTTACTTTTAATCTGACCCATAATTAGTATATGAGATATATGAAATCATGCTTAGATCTAAAATTTTATTTAGATATGATTTTATATGCATATATATGTGTGTTAAAATTTAAAAATTATTTTTATATTTTAAAATTTACTTTCATGTAATAAATTTTTATTTTAAATATGATTTTAAAATCTAAAATTTATGTTTGTGCATGAGGATTTTGATCATGAGAAAATCATTAATTATGTCATGTAATATGATTGCATTTAATATTTTTGATTTAAGTCATATGGGTCTAATTCGATTAAATAATTGATCAAACCAAGTTAAGTGTTGATTAAGATTAGATCAATTAAGTTAATAGTTATACAATTATTGTTGATCAAATCGATTAAATCCCATATGTAGAATCGATTAATCTAAAGACCTAATTTGGCTTGTTGGTTTGAGCTCGATTTGCTTGAGCTAACCAATTCTCATTAATCGATCTATTGGTGTCTAAGGCAAGATAATGAGATGTGATTATTTAATTAGTTTTGTTAGCCAATCTGACCAATTTATTGATGTCTTAGGAAGGCAACGGGGGGACCCCCACTGATCTCCACATACCTGACTAATTTGAAAGATTGGGTCTTGAATTAGGTTGCTTAGTGGTTTGATTTAGCCTGTGCCAGTTTGATTGATCATATGATGACTGATTAGATGAGATCTAAACCTAAACCTCTCCATAAATATTAAGTCCTTAGATCTTTCACTATTGTAGATGTACAGTCGTGCTACCAACATTGATTATTCTCAACTGGTTACAGTGGTTTAGTTGCATCGAAAATATGCAACCACTCTATTAGCAAAGAGTTGCTCCAGGATAAGGATAGGGTTAGGCCCAATAATTGTTAGGTGAGGGACCCAATGATGGTCTTGCACCTGCTTGTGAATGGTGGGTCGGGCTTAACTAAGAAGTGTGGGCAATAACTGTTAGGTGAGCCCACATGACTTAGAGGCCAAGTCGCTGCAACATGCTTAGTGAAGCATCTGGGCAAAGAGTTACCTACACATCGATGTGCATGTTATCAATAATTGTTAGGTGAGGTGTATGTCATTGGTGGGACCGCAGCACCCACAGGGAATCCTTTATCGCATTAGGGTTTTCGTTTCTTTTTCGAAGAATGGAGGGATCCGATAAATTAGTGGGAGTCATTGTTTGCATATTAAAATCTCTAAAAGTAAATATAAATATTAAGTACAAAAGTCTAACTTGAATCTCTACTCTCACAGTTAAACTATCTTGTCAACCTCAAACCCTCTACCCTGCATCCTTGAAACCAATTGTTGATGGGTAATAATTTCAAAGACTAGCTCAAAAATCTCAGGATTGTCTTAACCTTAGAAAAATTAAGTCATATTCTCGATCAAGATCTCATAGTGCTACCAAACCATCCTATTGTTGAGCAAAGAGCTGCTTTTGAGAAGTGAACAGACGAAGACAGTCGGATCAAGTGTTATGTGCTGGCGTTCATGTCAAATGAGTTGTAAAACCAGCACGAGCATACGCCCACTACTCGAACCATGATCACTCACCTACAAGAGTTATATGGTGAGCAGAGCTATACTGCATGCTTCAAAGTATCTAAGAGACTCTTCAATTTGAAGATGCACGAGGGGCAGTCTGTCCATAAGCACTGTATGACAGTGATCAAGGATATTGAGGAGCTTGGGAAGCTTGGGCTAGATATGCAAAAAAAATTGCAGATGGATCTGATCCTTCAATCCCTTACCAATTTATATAGTCAATTCATTGTGAATTTTTATATGAACAAACTTGACTGCACTATCCTCAAACTTGTCAACATGTTGGTCACCACGGAGGATACCTTGAAGAGTTCAAGGGGCACTGTTCTCACTGTGAAGTAGATTTCTTCTTCCAAAAGAAAGTCTACTGAAAGGAAGAAGGTTAAATCCATGAAGAAGCAAAAGAAAGAGAGCAAGCCGAAGAAGGATGGTCCAAAGATGGCTGAGGCAAGGAAAAAGTGTTTCCACTATCATGCTGAAGGTTACTAGAGGAGGAACTGTCCAAAATACCTGGAGAGACTAAAGATCAAAAAGGATAATAAACCTTCCAAAGGTATGCTCGTAATCGAATCTAACCTTATAGTTTCTTCTACTTCTAGTTGGGTATTGAACTTTTGCTTGAGTGCTCATATATGTATCTCAATGCAGGGTCTGATAGAAAGTAGGAGGTTGAGAGAAGATGATATGATCTTTCGGATCGGCAATGGAGCAAAGATTGCTGCAGAGGCCGTTGGCACTTACCCTCTTCGATTACCATGTGGTATTAGATTAGATTTGAAAGACTATTATTATGTTTTTGTAGCTAGTCAAAATTTAATTTCCATATCTGTGCTATTATAGGAAGGTTTTGAAATTTATTTCAATAAAGATTTTTATTCTATTTATTTATGAAATAAATTGGTTGCACGAGATGTTTTAATTGATAATCTTTATCACTTACATGTTGATACAAATGTAAACTCGAACGAGCAAATAGTGAGTGTCAAAGGCCAAAAGAGATCCAGAGATAAAATTAATCAGAGTACTTGTGGTACTATAGAATAGGTCATATTGAAGAGGACAGGATAAATAGACTAAAAAAAGATGAGATCCTTAACTCTCTTAATCCAGAGTCATATCCAGCTTGTGAATCTTGCCTTCGAAAAAAGATAGCCAAATTATCCTTTGTAGGATATGGGGAGAGGGCCATAGAGCTACTTGCCCTGGTACACACCGATATGTGTGGGTCATTTGATGTGTAGCCAGAGGTGGTTATACCTATTTCATTACCTTTACCGATGATCTATCTAAGTATATATGTATCCAATGAAATACAAGTCTGAGGCCTTTGAAAAGTTCAAAGAATTCAGGCATGAAGTAGAAAAGTAGACAGGCAAACTCATTAAGGTTCTTCGATCTGATCGAGGAGAAAAATACTTGAGTCAAAAATATTTGAGATATCTTAAGGATAATGGCATAGTCTCTCAATGGATCTCTCCTGAAACACCTCAGTTCAATGGGGTATCTTAAGGAGGAACAGGACCCTATTGGATATGGTCTGATCCATGATGAGCTTCACTGATCTACCCTTATTTCTTTGGAGATATGCCTTGTTAACTGCCATTCACTTGTTGAATAAGATTCCATCAAAGTCTGTTCCTACCACACCGTATGAGATATGGTTCGGTAAGAAGTCGAGTCTAGGTTATCTCAAGACTTGGAGATGTCCAGTTTATGTCAAAAGATAGATGGCAGATAAGTTAGAGGATAGATCTATTATAGCACGCTTCACAGGGTATTCAAAAGAATCAATGAGATACTACTTCTACTTTTCACAAGACCATAATGTGATTGTGAGGCAAAACGTCGTATTCCTAAAAAAATAGTTTATCCAGGATGGCGGCAATGGGAGGTTAGTGGAGCTAGAAGAGAAAGTCTCTGAAGAGCCCAGAGCTATAGATCCTTAGGGACCCATAGTCTATAAGCCAGTAGTTGATGTTTCTCTACCATCTCGTAAATCTAGTAGGATCTCCTGACCTCCTGAAAGGTATATAGGTATGCTTACGGAGGAAGTAAAGAAAATATTCTTTATGGGAGATAGGAGTCATACTGATGATCCTAATATCTTTGATGAGGTGATGTCTGACATCGATTCTGAAAAATGCTTAGATGCTATGAAGTCAGAAATTAACTCGATGCACTCAAACCAAGTTAGGACTTTAGTAGATCTACTTTAAATGGATCTACAAAATAAAGATAGGTGCTAATAGTAAGGTAGAGACCTATAAAGCTAGGCTTGTGACTAAAGGTTATAGTCAGCATGAGGGCATTGACTATCAAAAAACTTTCTCGTCTGTAGCCATGCTGAAATTGATCCGCACTTTGCTTGCTGCTGCGGCTTACTATGATTATGAAATCTGATAGATGGATGTGAAAACTGCTTTCTTGAATGGATATCTTGAAAAAGATATCTATGTGGAGCAACCTATGGATTTTACATCTGGTGATAGTGATCACAGAGTCTGCAAGCTGCAAAGATCTATATATGGATTAAAGCAAGCTTCTTGGAGTTGGAATCATCATTTTGATGAGGCAATCAAATCATTTGATTTCATCAAAAATGAAGAGGAACCTTGTATGTATAAGAAGATCAGTGAGAGTATGATCACCTTCTTCGTATTGTACGTAGATGAATCATTGAGAATGATATTCCCATGCTGACCACGATCAAAAGAAGGTTGTCCAAAGAATTCTTCATGAAAGACCTAAGGAAAGCATCCTATATTCTCGAAATAAAGGTCTGTAGAGATAGACCTAAACGGATACTTGACCTATCACAAAAGCTGTACATAGAGAAGGTGCTGAAGAGATTTAGCATGAAAAACTTCAAGAGAGGTTTTCTCTTAGGCATGGCATTAGTCTCTCCAAGATGATGTGCCCAACCACATCTGAGGAAGTGCAGCGCATGAGTAGGATTCCTTACGCCTTAGCGATAGGGAGCCTCATGTATGCCATGCTATGTACTCGACCTGATATTATCCTTGCCGTGAGTGTCATGAGTAGGTATAAGTCGTATCCAGATGAGGAGCACTGGATAGCTATGAAGACATCCTTACATAATTAAGAAGTACTAAGGATTTGTTCTTGATCTTTGGAGGAGATTCTAAATTACGAGTCGAGGGTGTATTCTTATTTGATATATTAGAAGGGTTCAGAATATTCGATCAATGGAGATTGAATATACTATGGATGTGTAGGATGAATTTTAGTTATAATGTTAGTTATAGAACTGGATGTCATGTCCTAACACAGTATTATAAAGATAATGGCACCATAGCCCTTGCTAAGGAGCCCAAGGTCTCACCAGAAGTCCAAACATATAGAGCAGTAGTGTACGCGACTACCTCATGTTGAGGTACGAAGAGTAGACTCTGTGGATAATATGACAGACCTGCTAACTAAGCAGTTAAGCCAACCAAAAATGAAAGTCCACCTTGAAAAGATAGGACAGATTTGTGGCCAATTGGCTTTAGTCCAAGTGGTAGATTGTTAGATGTATGTCCTAGAAGTCAATATGGCTGACACATTGTAATAATTTTAGGATACAATTTTATACTTAATATATTGATATAATTAATAAAAAAGATATTTTTTTTTCTTTCAAGTGTGATGTATCCTTGAATCATCCATGAAATTAGTTTCCATACATATTCTCGAGGTGTTGAGAATTAGAGACATGTATTTAATTCCTAAATACTTTCGATTATAGGATCATCATAAGGATAGTGATAGATTTGGATAGACTAGCACATAAATTACTTCCTTCAGGATAGATGAGTCTGTGGTCTACTGTGTAGAGACACAGGATGATGAGTGTGGATAGTTGTTAGAAAATAATTAGTACTGAGCATGACCATATGAGAGATCACTTGAATTTTTATTTGATCGTCAGTGATTATCTCGATGCGGTAGTTGTGTGACTGATCTTTTGACTTGAGATGGTACTGCTATTCGTAGTGAGACTGCTGAAGTTTGACTGACACATAAACATGGGTCTCAATAGTTCTTGTAGTAGATGTTGGCGACAGTTAGTCCACTGTAGGAGTGGGGTACATATCAAGATAGGATCTATCGACCTTGATAGAGAGGAGTAGTCCTATAGAATTTGAAAGGCAAAGTCCAAGAATCTATGACCATAGTAGTGTGATTGATTGAAAAAATTTTCATAAAAGTCACAACTGGACTTGAGCTAATCAAATCTATCATATGACTGATGTTGAGGTTTGATGATTTATCCATGACCTGCCATCTAGTCGGGACTCACGATAGAGAGACTGAATCACATATTAACTACACCTAAAAGTTTATTTCAGTTTTATTGGGTTGCTACTACATACTGCTAGGTGTTACTGGTGGATTGTGAGAGCTCACTAGAATCGTTCTAGATCGATAATCTTTGCTAAGTTAGAGTGAAATTATTCTGATCCATTAAAAAGAGTATCAATGATACAATGATAGAGATCATTGTATATTTTACTACTAGATAGAATTAAATTTATGAGATCACACAATAAAGAAATTAGGCCTGAAATAAGTAATTGAGCTTATGAAGTATCAATTGAGTTTAGAAAAATCTATTGGGTTCATGATAACCTTGCTAGCACGTGGTTCGATCCAATTCTTTTTTTTGTTGAGATTACTTATTTGATAAGATTATTCTAACTTAATTATTTGCTAATAACCTATATGAATAAAATTTATGAGACTCAAATTGTTAGGTGTCTAAGGTTATAGATCAAATTAATTAAGGGTGCAAGTCCCTAATTAATTTCTTTGATAGTTATTTTTGGGCGCCACCTTGATTTGATCAAGTTGGACGTATCCATTGATTAGTGGACTTTTAGTTCTCTTATGGGATGTCTCTTGGCTATATTTTGGGGTGTCTAATTATGGGTGCAAGGGCTCCAATTGTTGGCATCTAAAGGGTCTCCTAAAGTAAGTTGTATAACTTAAGTTAATAAAAAATCCAATGCAAGTAGGACTTATATTATGTGATTGAATAGGATTCAATCCTTATGCCTATTTAAAGGAACCTCTCCTAAGGTCTCTAGAACATCAAAACCAACAACTCCTCATGCCCAAAGGCTCTCTCCATGCCCTCTCTTCCTCTCTCTTTCTCTTCTCTTTGGCATTCTACACGCCCATCCCTTGGGACGCGAGTCCCAAGGAGTTCCATGCCCAAGGTGTTGGACATCTCACAATTTGCTGGTTGCTGGTATTTTGTAGCAGCATAAAGCAAGAAGAAACTCTAGAGAAGAGGAGAAGAAAAAAATTAAGGAGAAAGATCAAGCGTTAATCGTGATCTAGATTTCATTCAGATTTAGCAGGTTGAATTTTGGAGAACCAAAATTCAGATTAAAGAGGACTGTTCCAGGCTGATCCCGAGTATATTTTCATAGAGACCGAATACTTGTATGGCTAAGAGAGAATCTCTTCTCTTTTAGATCCAGATTCAAAGAAAAAGATTGTGAAGTAGGTATGTGATTTGATCACAATCTGAATTTCAGCATATATCAATTTTAGCATATAAGATTGATCCATGTGGTTTTATGTTTTCATACATGCATAATTTAGATTAAAAGTATTTTAATCTTATTTTTCACTGTGATGTTTAGAAAATAAAATTTTTGAAATACATATGCATGCACCAAACTCCAAATTCCAACGCGCCAACTACCCACCAAATACCAGACCATAATTCCTTATTCCTTGTAGATATCTCAATATCTACTTCAATGCTTTCTAGTGCTCCTTCCCAGGGTTAGCCATATACTTACTAACCGAGCTCACTACATGTGCTATATCTGATCTACAGCACACCATTGTGTACATCACACTGCCTACAGCATTTGCACAAGGAACCTTCTCTATGTGCTCTCTCTCTTCTTCTGATTGGGGGCTTTGATACTTTGAGAGAGATATGTGGCTTGATAATGGTATTTCTATAGGTTTGGCCTTCTCCATCCTAAATCTCTCTAGAAGCTTATGGACATATCCTTCTTGTAACAAATGGAGTACTCCTTTAAACATATTCTTGCAAATCTCCATTCTAAGGATCATCTTCACTGGATCTAGATCCTTCATCTCAAACTCTATTGATAATGCTCTTTTCAGTCCTTTCACAGCTTTCATGCTCCTGCTGGCTAAGAGTATATCATCAACATACAGTAATAAGTATAGGGCATCCTCCTCCTCTACATCCTTGATGTAGACATAGTAGTCATGACCATACGTGACCTCTTGAGTAGACACACCTTCTCCTCCTATCCAACCTCCATAAAGCCATCTGGCTGCCTTGTATAGATCCTTTCCTCCAAAGTCTCATGGAGGAAAATTATCTTCACGTCATCTACTCCAATTCCATATCCCGCTGAGCCACCAATGACAACAACATCAGAATTGAAGTGTGACGCACCATAGTAGAGAAAACCTCAGTGTATTCTGTCTCTTCCCTCTATGAGTATCCCTTTGCTACTAACCTTGCGTTGAATCTGACTCCACCTTATTCTGAAAGTGCCTCCTTCCTTATGAACACCCACTTTGAGCCAATAGGTCAAGCACATTTAGGAAGATCCACCAGCTGCTATGTCTGATTTTCGTTCAATGATTCCATCTCCTCCATCATGGCCTATATCCATGACTCCTTATCATCACTCTCCATGGCTTCTACATAATTCTTTGGATCTCCATTTGCAGTAATGAGGGCATAAGAGATAGCCTCATCAGTGACATACCTGATAGGTTTTCTAATGGTATGCTGAGGCTTGTACAGTGCCACTCCCATTGGTAAATTCCTCCCACCTGATGTCTATGGCTGCTCTTTCACCTCCATTTGAATAGCTGGCTCTCCATGCTAGTCCTTCACCTAAGTAAGATATCTCCTACTCAACTCCACCTCAACAGGAACACCTCTATAAGTAGATGTAGACTGCATGCCATTTGCTTTTGACAGATCACCACTGTCCACCTTCACTTTTCCAGACCCTCCTATACTCCCAGACCTCTCTAAAATGCTCTTCTCATCAAAAATAATATCCCTGCTGATCACTAAACTCTGTGCCTAAAAATTTCATAGCAGGTACCCCTTAACTCCTTATGGATACCCTATGAATGTCATCTTTTAAGATTTTGAGTCCAACTTGCTCCTCTCAGTCGCCTCCACATGTGCATAGGTCGGGCAATCGAAGACCTTCAGGTGGTCAAGCTCCACCTTCTTCCCACTCTAGATCTCCTTTTGAATGCCTCCATTTAGCTTTCTATGGAGAAACCTGTTGACAAAAAAATATGCAAAAGTTAGAGCATCATCCCAAAAAAACTTTGGAAGTGATGTTTGTAGCCTCAAACTCTGTGCCTTCTCCATCAGTGTCTGATTCATTCTCTCTACAACACCATTCTGCTGAGAGGTCTTCTTCATTGTATACTGACGCTTGATGTCATTCTCCTCGTAGTACTTCCTAAATTCTAGGCTCGTGTACTCCCCACCATTATCCGATCTCAGGCACTTCACTTGTCTTCCTGTCTCCTTCTTAACCTCAGCTCTCCAGATCCTGAACTGAGCAAACATCTCTGATTTCTCTCTGATCAGATACACCCACACTCTCCTAGAGAAGTCATCTATGAAGGTAACAAAGTACCTTGCTCCACCTCGAGTTGAAATAGGTACTGGTCTCCATACATTTGAGTGCACTAAATCCAATACTCCTTCACTGTGCTTGGTACTGTTGGCAAACTTTACTCTATGTTATCTATCGAATATACATGGCTCACATAAATCACTGCCCTCCTTCTTCAGGACTAGAATCATCCCTCTTCTGCTCAACTCTGTGAACCCTCAGTCACTCATGTGACGCATCCAATAGTGCCACAGTCGATACAAAAGCTACTCCTTCTGTGCCACTACTAGCACCTCTACACTATCAATCACCACTGAGCTTTCCATCCTATAAAAGTTGTTGCTCAATCTTCTATCCCTCATCACCACTAATACTCCCTTGGAAATCTTCAAGCATCCACTCCCAGCTTGGCTATTAAAGCATAACCCTGCTCCTCCAGGTAGTCCAAAGAAATCAGATTTTTTTTTTAGCTTTGGTACATGCTTGACATTCGACAAAGTCTAAATAACACCACCGTACATCCTCACCCTAACAGTGCCAACACCAGCCACTTTACAAGGGTGATCATCTCCATGGCTAACACTTCCTCCATCTATCTTCTGATAGGTAGCAAACCACTCCCGATGTGAAGTATAGTAGTGTGAGCATACTGAATCCAACATCCACATATTATCACACTCTGTGGGCCCATCTAATACAACCAGCAGGTCTTCTCCAATGCTCATTGATGCTGTATCATCATTCTTGCTGGCCTTATCCTTTTTTATCTTCAAAAGGGGACAGTTCCTCCTCTAGTGCCCTAACTGATGACACTTGTGGTACTTTAAAGACTTCTTCTAATCCCAAGATTTTGATTTGCCATTGGATTTACTCCTACTCTTCTCCTTTGATCTTTCCTATCTTTCATTCACAGCCAAGACCTTAGAATTAGGAACTCCTTTGCAGATTTTCTCCCTTTGCTCATTCGACCTGAGCACACTAATAAATTTTTTGTAGTTTAAGGTCTCCTTCCCATAAACTAGAGTTGTTATGAGACCATCATACAAACTCGAGAGAGAACAAAGCAATAACAATGCCCTATCTTCCTCTTCAATCTTTACATACAAGCTCATCATCTCTGAACAAACCTGATTGAATTTCTGGATATGAGTGACAAGATCTCCTCCTTCGGATATCCTCAGACTATAAAGCTGCTTCTTCAACCACAGCTTATTAGTCATATTCTTTCTCATATAGGTATTCTCCATTTTCATCTAGCGGTCCTTTCCAATAGTTTCTGTACACACCTCGGGTAACACTTGATCGACCAAGCACATTCTGATTGTGCTGAAAGCAATCTCCTCTAACTCTTTCCAGACTTTAGCACTGATCCTTTCTAATCTTTTCCATACCAAAACCTTGTAGATCCTTTGTTGAACCAACAAGTCCTTTATCCTCCATTGCCACAGGGTAAAGTTCTTCTTGCCATCGAACTTCTCGAAATCTACCTTAAATCCACTTGATGCCATCACGACAAGCACATCAAAAAAACCCTAACACCCTTCTGCAATCAAACACTAGCAAACACAACTCTTCCAAGAAGATCTATATGCTCTAGATCCTCTTTCCAACCTTTTGTATCACCTCTTCCTCGTGTAACACTGCCCCACCTCAATCAGGAGACAACCATGAAGAAAACAAGAAGATTTATGGTAAAACCTGGTGCAGTAGATCTGGATGTAGGAACCCTAAGTGACTTTCTTTTCTCCTCCACGCAACCATCGGTCTGATACTAAATGTTGGTGTTCATGCTAGACCATGCGTGGGATTTGATGATTAGCCAGCAACCAAAAGAGAAGATCATCTAGATGCGGAAGCAAAGAATTTATAGATTGAGAATCACAAAGGAAGAAAAGAGAATGAGAGTTTCTTGAGAGAGAACTTTATTCAATCTATATTCAGCATACAACCTTGACCTATTTTACATGTATATGTATGTTTATAATAGGGTCAAGCCCCAAGCTCAATGAAAACTCCCAACTCAAACAGACCTATGTGTAGAACTAATTCTGTAAAACTGATCTGGTTTAGTCCTAGACTAAGTCGGCTAACCTGCGGTCACCCAAAACTACACTCTCTATTTGTTTGTAGGTTAGTCGACTCACTTGTCACTGAGTCGACTAACCTATCACTGAGTCAGACTGAGCCGACTAACCTGTGTGCCAGCTTGAAGATCCCAGAATGCAACTTTCTATTCTCTGTTGTTTCTCAGACATTGTCGATCTAGTCTCAGATTGAGTTGACCCACCTTCAACTTAGTCGACCCAGTCTGGGACTGAGTCGACTAAGCTTCTGAAACTCTTCATTCTGGCTAAAACTTTTGCTGGCTTGCTTCCTTCATCTCTTGGTCTCTTCTCACATGTTTTCAAGGTATGGGAGCACCACACTTGAGCTCACAGACTATACCCAATGCATCTAACAAATGAATACCCTGATCGAGTTTGCTCAGCCAACCTGATCATTGATCTGAAAAATGCAACAAGATCATCATATGATGAATGATAATTTTAATATTCAATAAATATCAGATGTTTATACCTTTAATATTTATTTAGAAGACTGAACCCATTACATGCACCTTAATGGGAGGCTATGAAGTAATTATCCCCATAACTATATCATTTTAAGGACCTAATAATTTAGAGGATTTAATTAATTGATTTAAGAATAAAGAAAAAAGGTTAACTAGCATTTCAATGATCCTCCCACTGACTTCACCAAGTCATCAAAGAGAACTAAAAATAAGCTAGCACAAGAACACCTGAATTAGTCACACTAATTAACCTTATGGCATGGGTCACTTGAATCATTCAGTGACCTAATCTAAATATAATCTATTAAATTGACTAGGTAAGTGAGATCGATGGAAGGATAGCCAATGCTTGCCTTAGACACCATATAGGTTAGGTAAGCATGCCTCCAATTAAAAATCATCGGTCATACTGTTGAACTTATCTTAGACACCAATTGATCGATTAGTTTCGATTTGATCAGCCAAAGGACTCGAGCTCAACCACTGAGCTACAATCAGGTCCATTTGGTATGGTCAAATTATGGACTTGGTAAAACTATAACTATTGAGGTTGATATAGAGAAAACTTAATCTAATTCAGCTCTTGATTAAATTTAATCAATTTCTCTATTTGATCCATATTTGTTACTAACCCTAGGTCTAACCCGATTAGATGATCAGATTCAAGCTAACCCATAGCCCCTTGGTTTATGAGGTGTCTTAAGATCTTCAATTCTTAAATCTAGATCTTTTGATAATCATATCATAATTCATAATTAAGTATATAAATTTCTATATTGAAATAATTTCAACTTGTAAAACTATTTTATAAAAGTTTTCATGCAAAATCTAACATCATATGTCATTAATTTTAGATTATGAAATTAATTTTTAATTCTAAATATTTTACATAAAATAGCAAAAAATAAATCATAAAATTTTTCGATCTAATCTATATTTATTTATGATTTGAACAATTCTAGGATTTCTTTTCACCTTTCTTCTACATGAGATATAATCACATCACCTTTCTGATTTAGTTCAAGTTTGGGCTCAATTCAAATCTAATTCGAATCTAATTTGAATCAAATTTGAAGAAACTGATAGTCCTAATCTAATTAGGATTTAGATCCAAGTCCAACTAAGATATTTAACCCAATATAGCTTCAATAAAATCAAGTCTAATTAACTTAGATCTGATCTAAAGTAATTAAGACTTGAATCTAATCTCTCATAATTTTTTAGATCATAGATTTAATTAAGTTCATCTATGAAATCAAACCTGTGCCTCATGTACAGTGCTATCTATACATAGTCAGTATTTAATTCTATATGATCCATAACTTAATTCTTAATTAAGTAAATCTATATATTTAATTAAGTCTCATACTTCTAAATTGAATATATAAATATCTGATCAAATTTTTTCAACATTGTTTGTCTTTGTATGTGACTCCATAGATTCGAGTACTAAGTCGGTAGTATAAATTTTTTTTTCTATACTAATCGAAGTGACTATCTAGCAATGATATCTGATGTTTGGATAGATCGAATAATTATAAAAAAATATTCAAAAACTTTGACATATGGTTACTGCATAATTCATCCCTTTGACCTAATGCTCAAAGTGACCTAGGGTTTAACTATCAACTCTAGAATAGTCATTCTTATTGTATTTCAATCTTTTTTAAATCTTATGATAGATCATGAGAATTATCCTAGCCAAGATTTTAATAGATTGAGATAAAGTGATACATTAACTCCGGTAAACTGAAGGAGTCAATCCCATCTTGACTCACACACTAACTTTATAAGTACTTGACTATACCTAATAGCCTTCCATCACTGTATTAGAAAAATAGGTAGTCTAGTACCAAAGCACAGTGAGTTGCTTGCAAGTCACCGTGGTGATCTCAGATCGGAGGGACACTTATGCCAATATCCTTTGCGAGCTGTCCTTGACAGTAGAGTGCTCCATAGGTGAATCACTGTTCCATGACGATATACTCCTATATCTCACCTGTATGCCATACCAGTGTCTCCACACTCCTTAGTTAGGAGGACAACCAACCCTTATGGCACATAACAACTTATACTCGAAAATATTATAGTTCTTGTTAATAATTATTATTTGATCACGAACAAGTTTAAGAACTATTCGGTAAATCTTTCTTTATCGATTATATTATAGTTCTAAAGACTTCATCATAATACAAGAGTTCAAAGAAAAATACATTTTTATGATGAACTTATCAAAAACAGCTTTTATTCATTAATAATTTATATATAAATTATTAAAAATTCAATCATCTACAGATAGATAATTGACTTTAGGACATATTTTTCAACATTGCCATCATGATGTCCTCTAAGAAATCCATCAAGAAAGTAGTCAAGGAGAGGAGGGCCACCTTTAAGAAGGCCCTTTCATCCAAAAGGGCAAAAAAAGAAGGGCCAAGCTAGTCTACCTCCTTTGGAGTGCCGTTTGCCCCTCAATCAAGTCAGATTTCTGCTCCCTTCATGGAGCCCGAAAAGAAGCTGCCGCTGCCTACCGGGGGTGAGAGCACCTCTTTCTCCACTATGCAAGTCCCTTACACAGCCCGCAAGTGCTGTATCAAGGAGTTCAGCAGTATTTGAGAAAGAGGTCATCGACACCATTGTCTCTTCCTTAGTTCAGAGATTCGAGGACTGTAAGGCCCATCTGGGATGGATGATGCCACAACTAGACCTCAGCCACCTCCTCCCTAGCAACAGTGATGAGGAAGTAGGGGCCCTCTCCTCAAATAAGGAATGAACTCCTTGTTCTTTTTTTTTCTCTTTTTTTCTTTTTTTTTTGGCTGTGCTTGAGCATCATTTTTGTAAAAACCTCTTATCAATAATAAAAGATGAATTTATACCTCCTTGCATACTATTTGTGTGTGAAATTATCGATTGATGTTTATTTCTTCATTAGGCTGATCAATAGTCGTTTTGTTTAAAGCCGTTCAAAGGCTCCTTCTGTCGGACTGAACAAAAGTCATCTTTGGTTTAAAGTCGATCAAAGGCTCCTTCAGTCGGGCTGAACAAAGATCATTTTTGATTTAAAACTAATCAAAGGCTCCTTCAGTCGGGTCGAATAAAGGTCATCTTTGGTTTAAAGCTGATCAAAAACTCCTTCAGTCGAGCTGAATGAAGGCCATCTTTGGTTTAAAGCTGATCAAAGGCTCCTTCAGTTGTTGGAGGCTGTGAGTTGATGAGTAGATAACAAACCATAATTTTAAAGTATAAGAATCTTATTAAAGAGTGTTGTATAATACATTACTGGTAGTACATTCAGAGATTCTCTGAATTTCATGATTGGAAGAGTTGAGTTCCATCTAATTGCTTCAGTCGATAAGTTTTTGACTTGATGATTTCATCCACCTAGTATGGATCCTCCTAGTTCAAAGCTAGCTTGCCACATTTGCCAAATTGAGAAACTTCTACTTTGCATAAAACTAAGTCACAGACCCTGAAGAATTTATTCCAAACCGTAGAGTTGAAGTACCAAGGAACCTTATGTTGATAAGCTTCCATTCAAATACATACTCTTTCTTGGACTTCCTCAAGGGTCTAGATCTGTGCGTAGCCTTTTCGAGTTAGTCTATTCGACGTTGTTCTCTACTCGTGCTGATGAAGCCCCAATCTCGATAGGGATTACTGCTTCCATTCCAAAGGTCAGGCTAAAAGGGGTTTCTCCATCAAAACTCTCAATGTTGTCTGATATGCCCAAAGCACATGGTGAAGTTCATTGACCCAAGATCCTTTGGCTCATATAATCTTATCTTTAGACCCTATAAAATGGTCTGATTTATTACCTCGGCTTGTCTATTTGGTTGAGGTGAGCTATGAAAGTAAGATGGTGTGAGATCTCATGCTCTTCATAGAATCCTTCAAACTTGGCTCCAGTGAATTGATGCCCATTATCAGTAATTAGTACTCAAGATAGGCCAAACTGGCATATAATTGATTTTCAAATAAAATCTGTCACTCTTGCTTCTATGATGTGGGCTAGTGGTTCGGCCTCTACTCATTTGGTGTAGTCCACAGTGACAAGCAGGAACTTTCGCTGATCTGAGGCTAGTAGAAAGGGGCTGAGAATGTCCATTCTTCATTGTGCAAAGGGCTAGGGTGCACAAATGAGGGTGATCAGCATGGTGGGCAGTCGTTATATATTTGAATTGCTTTGGCACTTATCACACCCCATAATATAGTTCTCGGAGTCCCTTTGCATAGTCAGCCAATAGTAGCCCTACCGAAGGAGCTTGTAGATTAGTGTTCTCTTTTTGATATAACTCTCACAAATACCTTCATGCATCTCTCTAAGTTCATAGTCAGCTTCAAATAGTCATAGGCATTTGAGAAGAGATAGTGAATAGGATATCTTGTACAGCTTTTCTTTATGAAGGAGATATCTAGATGATTGATATTTTATCTTTCAAGCCTCCTTTCAATCCATGGATAGCAACTCATCTTTAAGATAATTGACTAGTGGATCAATCCAGGTGGGTTCCTTATCCATTTGCATCACGATCATTGACTCCTCAATGCTTCACTACAAGAAAATAGACTATTAGCGATAGCTAATAGTCGTCGCTAATAGCAAGGTTGCCATTGCTAATACTATTAGTGACGGACTTCAATCACTAAAATTTCATCAAAAATATCATTGTAATTAGTATTAGCGATGAACCACCATTGTTAAAATTTCATCAAAAATATCATCGTCTCTAATTACCATTATTAGTGACAGCAGACTCTCCATTGCTAATAATGGTAATTAACGATGGTATTAGCGATAAGAAAGCCATCGCTAATAATTTATTTTTTTTATTAAATAAAATTTAAAAAATTATTAGCGATGGCAATATCGTTGCTAATGCCATCATTAATATTTTTTTAATTTTTTTTAAAAAACTATTAGCGATGATATTTATGACGCTAATGCCGTCACTAATATTTTTTATTTTTTTTAAACAAATCATAATTAAATATTTTAAAAATTATTTTAATTATAGTAATAAGTAATAATATTTTTTAAAATCTATTATAAATAAAATAATAATTATTTATCATAATTATAAATATAAAATTAATTATATTATATTAAAAATATAAATTATATAATTTTATAAATTTATACTATTTTATAAGTATCAAAATTACATATATATCCAAAAAAAATTATGTGAGATCCTTCTCTTCATCCTCTTCATCCTCCTCCTGCTCTTGTACATCCTCTCTAGCAACTAATGGATGAGAGCCGGATGTTCCAGCATTCTGTAATGAAGAAAAAAATATTATTAATAAGTTTCGATATGAAAATGTATATACTGATATGGAGATGTATATTTTGATATACTACTTTGATTCTTGAACAGATTATTTTTTTACATTTCATTCAATGATACGGAACTATAGACACTCCTGGTCCATTGATTGGATGGTTAGATTGAATTTTTATCTTCTAAGTCTCCTTTCTAGACTCAAGCCTAAATATGTGAAGCTTCTAAATATAAAAAAATTAAAATAAATAAAAAAAATTATAGCTAGAACTACCTACTGTGATAGTTGTGACAATGAGCCCAGTTGATCGCATAGATGCAGATCCCAGAGAATCTTAATGACTGTATCGTGGATGATGTCTTGAAAACTCTGAGATTACTGACTCCAAAACCTCTACACGACATCCTCCACATGTGCATCACCCTATATCTGGGTCGTTGAGGTATGAGAGGAGGAATATCGAGCTACTAAAGGGTCAAAGTTATGGCTGAATCCTATGATCTGACTCTTACTCACCCCTTCGATGAAAGAAGAGAGTCCTATAAGCCAATCGCAAGCATGTTGTGATGGGACTTTCTTTAAAATTTTTCAACTCATGAAATGACATTTATTATTTGAGATATTGATTCATCATATTAGCTGTATCTTAATATATCTAAGATTATGATGAACCCCAAAGATTAGGATAATGGTTTTAGGAGACATGAATGGGTCATGCTAGTGAGATCTAAAATCTTAAAATCTTAATCTTAAATATTTCTGATCGTAGGAGCATTGAGTCGGAGATCAATATTCCAAATAGATTGGTACATCCTATATATGCTCAATAGAGAGGGTGGCAGATCTCACTAGTCACTTGTGTGAGACACTAATACAAGGATGTGGGTGCTCATTTGAGAAATGAGTCCACTAAATCGACTCGATGAAAGAGCACATCTAATGGAAGCCTTATTTGCATATCAAAGATGGTTCTCTAAGTGAGAGTTGTGTAAGTGATCCTTAGATCTGAAACCATCATGGAATCTTGTGCACATGAATCCATATTTTGGTTCATATCCAGGCATGACATTAAGACATGTACGGGGTGTTCTGGATATGATGAAATGTATATGAAGGTTGTGAGTAGGTCAATATGGAATCAATCACTTCTAGTAAGAGGAGATCGCATCCTGTGTATTCTCAATCCTAGATGACTCAGAAAAGTCTTTTGGCCAAAAGCAGGAAGGAGATTAGAAAGAGTTTCTAATGCTTCTTCATTGGAGTCATCATTGGTTAATTGAGAATCGATATGAATATGTGTTTGAGTTTGACATGATTCCATACTCATGAACATATTCAGGGTGCAAAGATGATCGAAGGATTCAATTGCACGATAATTTACCACTAAAGGATATATTTGATATTTTCATTAAATTTTACATCTTCTGGATAGTCGTGATACATTGCTAGATATCAATCTTGACTTGTAAGTTTTTTATTAAATTAAAGAGTTTAATTTGATTGTCAATTAGAAAGGATTTTAATTGTTGAGCTCGAGTTAGCTTGATTGGACCTAAATCGATTAAATTGAAATCTAATCAAATTTGGTCAACTTATACCTAGACCTACTGCCTGCTAGATGTAAAATCCAATGGATCACACAAATATAAAAATTGGCCAAAGATCCTTTTGAAAAAGGTTGATTGAAATTTTGGATTCAATCGGAGTTTCGATAAGCATGCTAGCATGTGTGGAAACCTTTGCTCCTTTGGAGACCAATTTGGTCCCATCCCTTGCTAATTAGCTTGCCCAATTTGGTAGACATTTAGGTCAAGTCATGTCACCTGAAATTAGTCTAAATTGGAGCACCACATCTCATGTTAGGACCAATTACGAAGAGTCCAACTTGTGGTGGACTCTTGGTGCAAAACAGGTTATGTGTACAAGTGTTGGCGTGGGCAGAAGAAAAAAAATATTATTTTTTTATGGGATTAAAATATATGTGGTAGCTCATATCACCCTCCATCCTCTAGTACATATCTCAAAGTATGAGATATATTTTTTTAAAAATTTTTGGGAAAGAAAAAAAATTAGAAAAAGAAGGATGTCTCACGCGCGCAGAAGCGTCGCATCTCTCCATGATTTGTAGAGTCCTTCTCCCTATCAAATACTTTCATATTAGAATGATTTTTGGTGATAATATTTTAAATTTGATAAGATATTTTTGATAAGATATTTTTGATAATTTTTTTGAAAATTTTCATACTTATCTGGATGCCAAACGGATGCCATACATTCATCCTGATGTCTGCATGCATGGTGATCAGCACTCATGTGAAGAGGTGCGAGGATATCATCCTTCCATGAGAATTTTATTACTATTTTTGATTTTTTGGAATCTAGATTGAATCTCCTATCCACATGAATTTTTGAGGATTTTTATGATTGGAGAAGGGATGTGAAAACATCCCTTCTTTAGTTGCATGTGCACAGAGCAGGGTGCTAATCAATGTATCATTGATAAGAGTCTTTCTGCTTGAAGGAACTTTTATCTCTGATAATCAGATCAGATAAGCCTTTTGGGATAAGGCATGTCCCTCTCTTTTGGCATCCCTCTGGTGGCTATAAATTGGCCAGAGTGCTGGGTGTCCGATGAATTTAGAAGGGGTTTCTAATTTCTCTCCGGTTGCTCTCCTTTCTTTCTTACAACCTATCTTAGTTTTAGGACAAGGCTTTGAGATTTAAGACAAGGCTTTGGAATTTAAGACAAAGCCTTATCGGTTCTAAAAAAGGTTGTAAGGGTCCTAAAGAAGGAGAATCAGAAGTTTAGAGGATGTTCCAAGAGGGTGATGTCAGGTTCTTGAAAAAATCTGACTGGTATGAGGCTAGTCAAGTTCTAGGGGCTAGAAATGTTGAAGCAAGATAAGAAGGAGTGCTGTCTTTGGTTTAATTTTTGTGTGGATCACCATTAGAGGGTGGACACTTGGATACCTTGTGAAAATTGAGATTAACATTACAGGTATTCTTCTTATCCTAATTTATATTTATTATGCTTTGATTATTATAGTCAAGGGTTTCTAGGCATTAGGGCTTTTGGTGCATTGGGTGTTTTGAATGAAAATTTTAAACACCTAACCCTTTCGCTATGCTATCAGAATCTAACAGTGGTATCAGAGCCTATCTTGATTTATGTAATCAAAGATTAAATTATTATCTTGATTGTGATCAAGTATGAGTTTTTGGTTTGGTTCAAGTCGGGTCAAGGGTTGAACCTGATTGATTGTGATCAATTATATTTAGAGATATGATTTAAATATAAAATACATGATGCATGTATAAAATTTTTTTGGTAGCTTAGTACTCTAATTGAAATTCATCACCAGGCCGTCCGGTCATAAGAGCAAGTAGGGTTCAGAGACTCTCTCTTCCTATTCATTTGGGTACTCTTATGGCATGTAGGGGTGCCACTGTGATGTTTTAAGAAGAAGAACCACAAAAAAAATAATTTTATATTCATGCATATTATTAGAACTTCATGCATATATGATATGCTTGAGATATTTAGTTATAATCATATTATATGATTCTACTTCTATATCTTAGAGATATGATAAGATGTCATGATTTGTTGTTATGATTATTAAGATACAACTATTATAGTGCATCATTGTGACTGATTGAATTAGGATGTGTTTGAGACCATTAAAGCCTTCATAAAAATCATATTAAGTCATAGTGTTGTGAACTAGAAGTTGACCTATTTTTTTGAATCGATTAATTAATTGGTGTCTAAGGAGTGTTTCAAGTATGGTGGTTATTTAATTGATTCCGTTGCTAGCCTGATCAATTTTATTGGTGTCTAAGAAAAGCAATGGGGGCACCTCCACCAATCTTAACACTTTCCTAGCCAATTGGATTAGTTTGAATCTTGAATGAAGATAGCTTAGTGTTTTAAACACTACTAAGGATCTTCCTTCATACTAGGTTAATGTTACATCATGAACTATGGCTAATTTATTGTGTTACCATAAGACTTGTTATAAGAATTGATATAAAATAATCCTGATGCATAAAAGATGCTGACGGCAATTTTAGATATACTGCTTTGTTGTGCTAACACAAGGGTAGTTATATTTGATTTTGACTGTATTGAAATGAAGGGTCTTACTTAACTAAAATATTATAGCTTGTTGTGTTAACATAAGACTAATAATGTTTTAGAGGCCAAGATAAAATATTGAGAATTGCATGAGATGTAATTGGAAAGAGTTTCCTACCTATAAACTCATAAGGGTTTGTTGTGTTAACACAAGATCATTATGAGGAATTAGGATCTCAATCTCACTAAGATAAAATATATCTCGTTTACCATAGGAGAGAGCTATGGTATCCGATAAAATAGTGGGAGACATAACTAGTTTAAAAGTCTTTATCTAGTTATGCATGTCAAATATGAGTGGTCTGCTTATACTATTATTTTTTTATAGATTTAAGTCTACATTATGGCTTCTTTATTTTCACCCCATAATATCATAGATAAAACTATGTTGACCAATCCAACTATGTAGATTGGTTGAGAAACTTACAAATTAGATTTATATCGAAAAAGAACTCTGATATTCTGGATATTTCTGACCCTAGTTTGCTCGGTAATAATGAAAAGGTAATGATATCCATATGGATATGATTTGTGATAAATTTAAAAATTGGAAGTATAATTACAAGAATAATCTTGTAAGATTGAAGTGGGGTGCAAGTGTAACACCAAAAGGTGTGTATTTGATACAGACCTATTTTTTATTGAATGATTCAAACTCTGATATTAGGGTATTATACTACATGTGGATCATACTTTTATAATTTATTACTGTAACTATAGAATATCAATGATCTGAAAAGAGATGACCTCGAGCTTTATGACGCAAGTGGAGAGTCCATTAGCGTAGAGACTGTGGGAACCTGTATGCTTGATTTATCTTTGGGTAAAACTTTAGAATTAAAAGACTGTTATTACATGCCAAAGGTTATTAGAAATATTATTTCTATACCTTTATTATTAAAATAAGGTTATAAAATAAAGCTAATAAAAAATGAATTCTCCATTTTTTTCTAATAAATTTTATGATAGTGGGTATATTGATAATAATCTTTTAATTCTTGCACTCAATAAAAATATTTTTTACATTGAAAAAAATATGAAAAGAAAGAGAAAAAATGTGAATGTCACATATTTCTGGCATTGTCGTCTTGGTCATATTAGTGAGTCAAGGATAAATAAGTTATACAAAGAAGAATTCTTTGACCCAAATGATTATGAAGCATTGAGAACTTATAAATCTTGTCTAATGGGTAAGATGACCAAGACTCCATTTTCTGAATATGGAGAGAAGACAAGTGAGTTGTTAGCTCTAATACATATAGATGCATATGGACCAATAACAACTCAGACCAGAAGAAGATACTCCTATCTTTACAAATGATTTATTAAGGTTCGGATATGTGTATCTTATGAAACATAAATTTGAAGCCTTTGATAAGTTCAAGGAGTATCAAGGTATGGTCGAGAAATAAACTAAAAAAAATATCAAGCTTCTTCAATCTGATCGAGGAGGAGAATACTTATCCATTGAATTTTTTGTGTTAGATGTGTGCCCTAGATGCCAGATCGGCTGACACATTCATGTACATATCTAAGGGCAAAATTATAATTTTGATTATAAATGAATAAAAGAATTATTCTTCTATCACATTGTGTACATTGTGTCTGTGATACATCCTTTGAGTTAGTGGAAATGTTAATTCATATTTTCAAGAGTTAAAAATTTAAGACATGAATTTACATAACTAACTCATAAACTGCTCCTGACCATAGGATCATCATGAGGATGGTGATCGATCTGAAAGGTTAGTGTACGATCACTTTTTTAGGATAGATGAGTCTTGAGTCTACGGTGTGGAGACATCGGAGTGAGAGTATAGGTATTCATTGAGAATGAGAGTACTGAGCGTGACCACCTCGAGCAGTCATAAGGAAGTCTACCTTCTCGTCGATGACTAGCTTGATGCTGCAGTTGTGTGTCTAGTTTTTTGACCTGAGGTGCATCGTCGGTTCATCTTGAGTATGTTATAGTTTGACTACACCATAACTCGATCTCCTAGCCATCCAGAACCCTGAGGTGTATGTTGGCTGTAGCATATTCATTGTAGGAACCAGATTGCATCAAGATGGGATCTATCAACCTCAGTAGATGAGAGGAGTAGTCCTATGGTGATCGAAAGATCGAGTCCTTAAGCCCATGGCCATGGCAGAGTGAAATAATAGAAAAGTGTTTTCCATTGGGGTTTCACATCGGACTCAGATTGATCGATTGATTCATATGACTGATGTTGGGTTTGACGAGTTCACCTTAACCCTAATTCAGTCGGGACTCATGATAGAGGAACTCAATCATACAGGTAGCTGCACCGAGAGGTTCGTCTTCAGTTCTGATGGGTTGCTACTATATACTGCTAGGTATCACTGGTGGATTTTGGGAGCAATTAGAATGATTTTGATGATCGATCATTCTAATTATCTGAATCAGAAGAGTTCTGATCCATCGAAAAGAGTTTCGATGATGTCGATGATGAGATCACGACATGTCTCATTATCATACAGAATTGAATCTAACTGGGTCATACAAATAAGGGTTAGGATCTGGATGTTATCAATGGGCTAGCCTAATAGATTTGGATACGATCCAATTAGGTTCAAGGAAATCGTGCTAGCACTCGATTAAGCCTAACTTTTTCCTCGTGTAATCTTTTCTGTCTCTACTAAGCCAAATGTGATCTGGCTCATCTAGAGAACCTTGAGAAGGTTTCTCTTAGTTTAAATGAAGCTTGTTCAGCTCAAAAAAGGCTTGTCTTAATTCATGAGATGAATTTAAGACAACACCTGCTAATTTTTAGCACCTGCCAATTTCATTTTAGGACATCTGTCAAAACTTGACATATGGGTCTTAAACTGAAGAGGACTTATTGAAAAATTTTTGTAGAGTGTCCACATACCTAAACCTAATCAAATTGGGTGCCATAATCAGATTATGGCATGAGCCCAATTGGTTTTAAGTGGGCACCCCAAATGGATAAGAACCAAAGAGTCCTGATAAACTTGGACTCTTTGGCGCCACCTTATTTGAGCCTATCCATTGTTGGCACCAACATAGGAGAGAGTATGGGTATTCTTATCTGATGTGATCAGATGACATCACTCCACCAATCAAAATTTTTCCAAAATTTATTGAAATTTTTTGATTGGTTGAATGATGTGGCACTGCGCAGCATACAGGGTCTATATAAACCCTGCTGCACCTAGGGTTTCGGGGCAGAACTTGTTTTGTGAAAAAAACCCATTGTCTGCTGCCCCCTCCCTTTTCCCCACATCCTCCCTGCTCTCCTTTCTCCCCTCTTCACGTCCAAGAAGTTGGATGTTCATCTGGCATAGGTGCAAGGCGTGGTGACGCCTGGAATAGAAGGCTGCAGAACTTCTTCGACAGGCTGCTGCTCCAACTTCAGGAAGACTTTTGAAGATCTTTCTAATCAGATTTAGATCTAATTTTTGGAGTGTAGAATTTTGAGGAGAAGATATTTGAGATCCTACCTAAGTGGATACTGGTAGAGATCAGGCGCTTGCGTGGCTACATCAGAACCTCAGGCAGTGCTGCGATCATTTACAGGGTAATTAGATTACCCTTGAGGTATGTCTATGTTTCTCATATTTTTAGATTTAATTTTGAAATTAAAATATCAGATAATAAAATTAGATCTAATAAATATTAGATCTGAAATAGCATAAGATAAAATTTAAAATTTATTCCACCCTAGATTTGATGAAATCTGGAAGATCCTACACAGAAAAAAGGCGGTTTTTCCTTCAAGTGGTATCAGAGCCAGGTTGTTGGTTCTATTTTAGATCTAATTTAGATCTGATTTTAATTTTAATTTATCTGATATTAAAAAATTTTAGATGTCACATCAGATGTGATAGGATCTAAACTTAAAATATTTAAAATTAAATCTAAGATGATCTAACATGCATGAGATGCATGACTAGACTAGGATTAGTTGAATCCATGAATAGTCTTAAGTTTTATATTTTAATAAGATTAAAATATGAATTAAATTTAATTTATTTTCTATTTTTTTGATATTATAAGTATTATAATTAAATCAAAAAATAGAAAATAAAATTTTAATTTTTTTATAAAATTAATCTGTTACATGCCTAGACTAGTTGTAGAACTGATCCAGTAACTTGTCTAGAATAGATTTAATTTTGAATAGTTTAATTTAAATCTTATTTTTTAGATATTACATATGATGTATCAGATCTGAAAGAATGTTAATTAGATTGATTTTTGATACATGAGATGTATGCAAAGCATGTATTAGTTAGATCTTAAATTGTATATGTGATATGTTAATTTAGATCTAACTAGTTTTGTAGTTAAATTTATATTTCTGGTTAAGGTGTTCCTCATTGCCATCCGGTCATAAGAACGAAGTAGAGTTTAAAGGTCCTCTCCTCCTATTCAATGGGGCGTTCATATGACGTGTAGGGGTGCCGCGCGTTCATCCTTAATCAGAAATCAAAACTTACTTTTCTGCAAAATTCTAGATCTTGAAATCCTAGGATTTATTATACATGCTTTGTTAATGAACCCAAACTTAATTAATGTATTAAGTTTATGAAATTAAATTAGATCTAAAATTGAGAATTTCAGATCTAAGATATTTTCATAAAATTGGGTTCGGGCTTGAGTAGCTCAATTAGGTCTAGCAGTTGATCAAACCGAATCAAGAGTTGGTTAGGTGGGATCATGAAAGCTAATAATTGACCAGCCTAATAGGATTAAGTCTGGGTCAAGGTCGAATCACATTTAGATATGACTCGATCATGTTAAGACCTAATTTGGCTTAGAGGTTAGAGTCTGGATTGTAGGCTAACCCAATTAGTTCTGGTTCGATAATTTGGTGTCTAAGGTAAGTTCGGCAGATGCGATCGATTGGTTTTTAATTAGGAGCTACTCGACTCGAATGCATTCTTGTCAAGTTAATGGCATATCCCTTCCACCGATCTCACTTACCTGGCCATATGTGTCGATCCAATTTTGATTTGAGGTGGCTAACAATTCGAGCTAACCCATGCCACTAGGTTAGTCATAATTGTTATTACTACGTCAAGTCAAGTTTAAAGAGACCTAAATCAAATCTTCCTAAGAAAATATTAAGTCTAGATCTTCCACCATTGTGGATGTGCGGGCCCTTCCCGGGGTTGATTGTTCTTGGCTGGTTACAGTAGCTCAATTGCATCGGAAAGACGCAACCATGTCTATTAGGCATTGGATGCTACGGATTAGAGGATGGGTTGGGCTCAATATTTCGGATATGATGAGGGACCCAATCAGGAATCTAGTTCGTGCAAATGGTGGGTTTGGCTTAACTAAGGATCGGAGCAATATCCCGGATACGGTGAGCTTCATGAATTAGAGACTAAGTTTTGGGTGCACCATGATTAGAGAATCATTGGACAAGAGTTGTCCACTCATCGGTTGACCCATCACCAATAACTGTTAGGTGAGGTGATGAGCCAGTCGGTAAGACCGCACCACCCACTAGAAATCACTAATCACGGAGATTTTCACATCTCTACCAAGGGAGTGTAGGGATCTGAGAAAATAATGGGAGCCTAATTTGTTTAAAAATGAAAACCCTAAACAAATTGGTTGAGTCTGATTACAAAATCTAACTAGAAACTTTTGACTCTCTACAGGAAACATGTCTGCCTCAAACCCCCTGACCAAAATTCTAGACACTCATAGATTGACTGGACCAAATTTTAAGGACTGGTTGAGGAACTACAGAATTATTCTGGGTTCTGAAAAATTGACTCATGTCTTAGACCAGGACCCATCTGCCATGCCAGCACGTCCGACTGCTGAACAGAGAGCGTCTCTGGAAAAGTGGATGAATGATGATAACAAAGTCAGGTACTACATATTGGGTGCAATGTCTGATGACTTGCAGTGCCAACATAAAAATATTTTGACTACCCACCAAATGTTGGCTCACCTACAAGAGTTGTTTGGTGAACAGAGTCACGCAACCAAGTATCAAGTCTATTAAAGACTTTTTAAGGCCGAGATGCGTGATGGGCAGTTAGTCCAAGATCATTGTTTGACAATGATCAAGGATCTTAAGGAGTTTGAGAAGCTCGGAATCATCTTAGACAAGGATTTTCAGATTGATGTGATCCTTCAGTCCTTATCCGATGCATATGGTCAGTTGATCATGAACTTTCATATGCATAAGATACAATGTACCTTGGCCGAGTTAATGAATATGCTGGTTGTGGCTGAGCTTTCAATGAAAGGTTCAAAAGGCTCAGTTCTTAGTGTAGAGTGGACTTCTTCCAAGAGAAAGTCTTTTAGAAAGAAAAAGAAGTCTGCAAAGAAGCAGAAGGTGGATGGGAAGAAGAGGAAGCTAAACTGTCCTCAGTACCTGGCCACCTTGAAGAACAAGAAGGATGGTCCTTCTGGAGGTATGCTCATTATCGAATCTAACCTTATGGTTTCTTCTGCATCCAGTTGGGTACTTGACTCTGGTTCTAGTGCTCATTTGTGCACTTCTATGCAGGGTCTTGAGGAGAGCAGGAGGCTGAGAGATGGGGAGATGATCCTACGCATCAAAAATAGAGCAAGAGTTGCTACCATGGCCGTGGGAACCTACCATCTGCGATTACCGTTAGGATTAGATTTAGTTTTAAGAGACTGTTATTATGTGCCTGCAGCAAGCAAAAATTTGATTTCTGTTTCATGTTTAGCACAAGAAGGCTTTGTGATTAGCTTTCATAAGGACCATTGTAACATTTTTTATGAAAAAAATAAAGTTGCAAAGGTTTTGCTATTAATGGTCTCTATCAGTTACATGTTGATGTATCTATTTTTAATATTGAGCAAAATGTGAATGCCATAGGAATTAAAAGGCCTAGAGATAGTCTAAATGATAAGTATCTGTGGCACCTAAGGCTAGGTCATATAGCAGAAGACAGGGTTAACAAATTGGAAAAATCTGGACTACTGAGTCCGTTGACTTTCGAGTCATATCTAGTTTGTGAATCATGCCTTCAAGGCAAAATGACCAAGCTCCCTTTTGTGGGATATGGGGAAAGGGCCATAGACCTACTTGCACTAGTACATACAGATGTGTGCGACCCATTTGATATGCCGGCTAGAGGCAACTTTGTCTACTTCATTATCTTTATCGATGATATGTCTAGGTACGGATATGTATTTCTAATGAAACACAAGTCTGAAGCCTTTAAAAAGTTCAAAGAATTTAGACATAAGGTAGAAAAACAAACAGAAAAGTCCATTAAGGTTCTTCGATCAGATCGAGGAGGTGAATACCTTAGTCGGGAATTTCTATACTATTTTAAGGACAATGGCATAGTCTCATAATGGACTCCACCTAGAACGCCTCAACTCAACAGGATTTCAGAATGGAGAAACTGGACCCTATTAGATATGGTCCGTTCCATGATGAGCTTCACGGACCTCCCTGATTTTCTTTGGAGACATTGTCTCATGACAGCAATTTATGTATTGAATAGGATTCCCTCTAAAATCATTCCTACCACACCGTATGAGATATGGCATGGTAAGAAGCCAAGTCTGAATCATCTCAGAATTTGGGGTTATCCAGCTCATGTCAAGAGACAGCAGACGGACAAGTTAGAGTTCAGGTCTTTTAGAGCTCGATTCATAGGATATCCTAAAGAGTCATTAGGATACTATTTTTATATACCGAAAGACCACAATGTGATTGTGAGTCAAAATGCTATTTTTCTTGAAAAATAGTTTATTCAAGATGGTGGCATTGGAAGAATAATTAAGCTCAAGGAGAATGTCTCCCAAGAGCAACGAGCTAAAGAACCTGAGGAACCCAATCAATTAGAACCAGTCCTAACACAACCTCTTCCACCTTGTAGATCGACTAGGTTTTCCCATCCTCCTGAAAGGTACCTAGGTACCATACAAGAGGATGTAGAGGAAATGTTCCTCACGGGAAATGGGGTTCATGGTGATGATCTTAAGACCTATGATGAGGCAATATCAGATATCGATTCTGAGAAATGGTTAGAGGCAATGAGATCAGAAATTGACTCGATGCACTCAAACCAAGTATGGACCTTGGTAGATCCACCTAAAGGTATTGTACCTATTGGGTGTAAATGGATCTTCAAGAGAAAGATAGGTGCAGATGAGAATGTGGAGACATTCAAGGCTAGGCTCATAGCGAAAGGTTATAGTCAGTGCGAAGGCATTGACTATCAGGATACCTTCTCGCCCGTAGCCATGCTAAAATCCATCCGCACATTGCTTGCTATTGCAGCCTATTTCGATTATGAAATATGGCAGATGGCCATGAAAACGGTATTCTTAAATGGACATCTTGAGGAAGATATCTATATGGAACAGCCGCTTGGATTCACATCCAGTGATATTGATCACAAGGTCTGCAAGCTGCAAAGGTCCATTTATGGACTTAAGCAAGCATCTCGGAGTTGGAATACTCGTTTCAATGATGTGATCAAAATGTTTGGTTTCATCAAGAACGAGGAGGAACCATGTGTGTTCAAAATGGTCAGTGGGAGCATAGTTGTCTTCCTCGTATTGTATGTGGATGACATCCTCTTAATTGGGAATGACATTCCCATATTGACCTCAGTCAAAATATGGTTGTCTAAGGAGTTCTCTATGAAAGATCTAGGAGAGGAATTCTTTATACTGGGTATTAAGGTCTATAGAGATAGACCAAATAGGATGGTGGGACTTTCACAGAAGATGTACATAGAGGAGATGCTAAAGAGGTTTAGCATAGAAAACTCCAAAAGAGGTTTATTGCCTTTTAGACATGGCATTTATCTCCCCAAGAAGATGTGCCCTAGCACACCTGAGGAGATTGAACGCATGAGCAAGATCTCTTATGCTTCGGTAATAGGGAGCCTCATGTATGCCATGCTATGTACACGACCTGATATAGCCCATGCTGTGAGTGTCACAAGCAGATATTAGTCGAATCCAGGCGAAGAGCATTGGACTTCTGTGAAATTATCCTTAAGTACTTGAGAAGGACTAAGGATATGTTTCTAGTCTATGGGAATGGAGAACTCCAGATTTAAGGATATACAGACTCAGACTTTATGTCTGATATAGATGATCGAAAGTCAACATCTGAGAGTCTGTTCATTTGTAATGGTGGTGCAGTTAGCTGGAAGAGTTCCAAGCAAATGGTGATTGCAGATTCCACCATGGAGGCAGAGAACATTGCTGCATCGAAAGCTGTGAAGGAGGCATTTTGGTATAAGAAGTTTGCCGCAGAGCTTGGAGTGATATCATCGGATGCCATCCCTCTTTACTGCGATAATAATGACGCCATAGCCCTAGCTAAGGAGCCAAGGTCTCACCAGAAGTCCAAGCACATCGAGCGACGATTCCATCTGATCCGTGATTACCTCGAAAAGGGTTATATCGAGGTCAAGAGAGTCGACTCCACAGATAATATGGCAGACCCGCTGATTAAGCCATTGGGCCAACAAAAGATCGAAGCCCACCTTGAGAAGATGGGACTTAGATATGTAGCCAATTGGCATTAGGTCAAGTGGGAGTTTGTTAGATGTGTGCCCTAAATGCCAGATCGGCTGACACATTCATGTACATATCTAAGGGCAAAATTATAATTTTGACTATAAATGAATAAAAAGATTATTCTTCTATCATATTGTGTACATTGTGTCTGTGATACATCCTTTGAGTTAGTAGGAATGTTAATTCATATTTTCAAGAGTTAAAAATTTAAGGCATGAATTTACATAACTAACTCATAAACTACTCCTGACCATAGGATCATCACGAGGATGGTGATCGATCCAGAATGTTGGTGTACGATTGCTTCCTTAGGATAGATGAGTCTTGAGTCTACGGTGTGGAGACATCAGAGCGAGAGTACAGATATTCATTGAGAACGAGAGTACTGAGCGTGACCACCTCGAGCAGTCATAAGGAAGTCTACCTTCTCGTCGATGACTAGCTCGATGCTGCAGTTGTATGTCTAGTTCTTTGACCTGAGGTGCATCGTCGGTTCACCTTGAGTGTGTTATAGTTTGACTACACCATAACTCGATCTCCTAGCCATCCGAAACCCTGAGGTGTATGTTGACTGTAGCATATTCATTGTAGGAACCAGATCGCATTAAGATGGGATCTATCAACCTCGGTAGATGAGAGGAGTAGTCCTATGGTGATCGAAAGATTGAGTCTTTAAGCCCATGGCCATGGCAGTGTGAAATAATGGAAAAGAGTTTTCCATTGGGGTTTCACATCGGACTCGGATCGATCGATTGATTCATATGACTGATGTTGGGTTTGACGAGTTCACCTTAACCTTAATTCAGTCGGGACTCATGATAGAGGAACTTAATCACATAGGTAGCTGCATCGAGAGGTTCATTTTTAGTTCTGATGGGTTGCCACCATATACTGTTAGGTGTCACTGATGGATTTTGGGAGCAATTAGAATTATTTTGATGATCGATCATTCTAATTGTCTGAATCAGAAGAGTTCTGATCCATCGAAAGGAGTTTCGATGATGTCGATGATGAGATCACGACATGTGTCATTACTATACAGAATTGAACCTAATTAGGTCACACAAACAAGGGTTAGGGTCTGAATGTTATCAATTGGCTAGCCCAATTGATTTGGATAGGATCCAATTAGGTTCAAGGAAATCATGCTCGCACTCGATTGAGCCTATTTTTCTCCTTGTGTAATCTTTTCTGTTTCTACTGAGCCAAATATGATTTGGCTCATCTAGAGAACCTTGGAAAGATTTCTCTCAGTTTAAATAAAGCTTGTCCAGCTCAGAAAAGGTTTGTCTTAATTCATGAGATGAATTTAAGACAACACCTGCTAATTTCTAGCACCTGCCAATTTCATTTTAGGACATCTGTCAAAAGTTGACATATGGGTCTTAAACTGAAGAGCACTTATTGGAGGATTTTTTTGGAGTATCCACATGCCTAAATCTAATCAAATTGGGTGCCATAATCAGATTATGGTATGAGCCCAATTGGTTTTAAGTGGACGACCCAAATGGATAAGAACCAAAGAGTCCTGATAAACTTGGACTCTTTGGCGCCACCTTATTTGAGCCTATCCATTGTTGGTGCCAACATAGGAGAGAGCATGGAGATTCTTATCTGATGTGATCAGATGACATCACTCCACCAAATCAGAATTTTTCCAAAATTTATTGAAATTTTTTGATTGGTCGAATGATGTGGCACTGCGCAGCATACAGGGTCTATATAAACCCTGCTGCACCTAGGGTTTCGGGGCAGAACTTGTTTTGTGCAAAAAACCCATTGGCTGCTGCCCCCTCCCCTCTTCTCCACATCCTCCCTGCTCTCCTTTCTCCGCTCTTCACGTCCAAGAAGTTGGATGTTCATCTGGCATAGGTGCAAGGCATGGTGACGCCTGGAATAGAAGGCTGCAGAACTTCTTCGACAGGCTGCTGCTCCAACTTCAGGAAGACTTTTGAAGATCTTTCTAATCAGATTTAGATCTAATTTTTGGAGTGTAGAATTGCAAGGAGAAGATATTTGAGATTCTACCTAAGTGGATACTAGTAGAGACCAGGTGCTTGCGTGGCTACATCAGAACCTCTGGCAGTGCTGCAATCATTTACAGGGTAATTAGATTACCCTTGAGGTATGTCTATGTTTCTCATATTTTTAGATTTAATTTTGAAATTAAAATATCAGATAATAAAATTAGATCTAATAAATATTAGATCTGAAATAGCATAAGATAAAATTTAAAATTTATTCCACCTTAGATTTGATGAAATCTGGAAGATCCTACACAGGAAAAAGGCTGTTTTTCCTTCATTTTGATCATCTTAAAAATAAAGGTATTCTCTCTGAATGGACCCCTCCTAATATGTCTTAGTTAAATGGTGTAGTAGAAAGGAGAAATCGTACTGTGATGGATATGATGCAGTCTATGATATGCTTCATTGATCTCCCAATATCTTTCTAGGGATAATGCCCTAGAGACTGCCACATATATATTAAACAGAATGCCTTCAAAGTCTGTTGCAAGCACTCCATATGAGATATGGAATGGAAAGAAGCCTAATCTTAAATATCTTAAGACTTAGGGCTGTCCTACTTATATCAAAAATATTTTTTGGATATAAGCTTAGTGCTAGATTAGACAAGTGTAGGTTTGTAGAATATCTTAAGAAAATTAATGGATATTATTTCTACCATCCAACTGAACAAATAGTATTTGTTAGTAGGCACGCTACTTTCTTGAAACATAATTTTTTTCAAGAAGGAGGTAGTGGGAGGAATATTGAACTTATGAAAGTTTATGATCTACAAATCGATCCAGAAATACCAGTGGTTGGACCATAAAAGGATCCTCAATCAAAAGTACCCAAGGATGAGGTACATCCACAATACACATCTCTTCTCCGAAGGTCAGATAGAGTGCGTCAAGCATCTCTGAGATATAATTTTATCATTGAGAATGATAATTCGATCAACATCATTCAGAATATTGATCCACTGACCTATTCGGAAGCTGTCATGAGTAAAGACTCAAACAGATGACTGGAAGCTATAAAATCTGAGATGGACTCGATGAATACCAACCAAGTGTAGACCTTCATTAATGCAGCTGAGGGTGTGACCCCAATAGGGTGAAAGTGGGTCTTTAAAAGGAAGATCGGAGTAGATGGCCAAGTAGAAACCTACAAAGCTAGGTTAGATAAGGAATTGACTATGATGAAATCTTCTCACCAATGGCTATGCTTAAGTCCGTCCGAATTTTGCTTGCTATAGCAGCATACTACGATATTGAAATCTGACAGATGGATGTCAAGATCGATTTTCAATAGTAATCTAGAGGAAGTGGTCTATATGACTCAGCCAGAGGGATTTGTCTCAAGTGAGAGAGCAAATCAAGTATGCAGGCTAATAAGATCCATCTATGGATCGAAGTAGGTTTCGAGGGATTGGAACATCCGATTTGATATGACAGTCAAAGAGTTTGACTTTATCAAAAATATGGATGAATCATGTGTATATAAAGAGACAAGTGGGAGTGTTATTGTCTTCTTGGTTTTTGTATGTCAGTGACATACTACTCATTGGGAATGATATCTCAATGATGCAATCAGTCAAAACTTGGCTATCAAATAAGTTTTTCATAAAAGACTAGGGTGAAGCATCTTATATACTGGGTATAAAGATCTATAGAGATAGATCTAAAAGGATGTTAGACTTATCCCAGTCACAGTACATAGACCTCATATTAAAGAGATTTAATATGAGGCAAGTAAGAAAGGTTACTTGTCTGTAAGTTATGGTATACGTCTCTCTAAGAAAATATGTCTTAAGACACCAGAAGAAAGGAAAAGGATGAATGAAATCTCTTATGCTTCGACTGTGAGATCAATTATGTATGCCATGCTATGTATCAAGCTTGATGTAGCTTATGCTTTGGGCATAGCTAGTAGATTTCAGGCTGATCTAAGGAAGGATCATTGGAAAGCAGATGATAGCAAGTCAATATCAGGGTATGTGTTTATCCTAATTAATGGGGCAATGAGTTGGAAGAGTTTCAAACAGCAGATAGTAGCTGACTCAACTACTGAGCCAGAGCATATTACTGCTAGTGAAGTCATTAAGGAAGCTGTCTGGATAAAGAAACTCATCATAAATTTAAGAGTCGTTCCTAAAATTGAAAGATCGATATCACTCTATAGTGATAACACTGGAGTCATTATTCAAAATAAGGAACCTAGGTCTCATTATAGATCCAAGCACATCCTCAGACGTTTCTATCTCGTTAAAGATAAGATGTTGTCTTGAAACGAGTAGATAGAAAGAACAATATAGCAGATCTATTCACTAAGGTCATACTACAGCAGCTATATGATCGCCATCTTGATTGTATGAGATACAAAGATGATTGGCTTTAGTGCAAGTGGAAGATTAAAAGAAGAGTATCCTATAAGCCAATCGCAAGTGTGTTGCGATGGAACTTTCTTTAAAATTTTTCAACTTATGAAATGATATTTATTATTTGAGGTATTGATTCATCATATTAGCTGCATCTTAATATATCTAAGATTATGATGAACCCCAAAGATTAGGATAATGATTTTAGGAGACTTGAATGGGTCACGCTAGTGAGATTTAAAATCTTAAAATCCTAATCTTAAATATTTCTGATCGTAGAAGCATTGAGTCGAAGATCAATATTCCAGATAGACTGGCACATCCTATGTATGCTCAATGGAGAGGGTGGCAGATCTGACTAGCCACTTGTGTGAGACACTAATACAAGGATGTGGGTGCTCATTTGAGAAATGAGTCTACTGAATTGACTCGATGAAAGAGAATATCTAATGGAAGCCTTATTTGCATGTCAAAGATGATTCTTTAAGTAAGAGTTGTGCAAGTGATCTTTAGACCTGAAACCATTATAGAATCTTGTGCACATGAACCCATATTTTGATTCATACCCAGGCATGGCATTAAGATATGTACGGGGTGTTCTAGATATGGTGGAGTATATATGAAGGTTGTGAGTAGGTCAATATGGAATCGATCACTCCTAGTAAGAGGAGATCACCTCCTGTGCATTCTCAATCCTAGATGACTCAGAAAAGTCTTTTAGCCAAAAGCAGAAAAGTGATTAGAAAGAGTTTCTAATGCTTCTTCATTGGAGTCATCATTGGTTAATTGAGAATTGATATAAATATGTGTTTGAGTTTGACATGATTCCATACTCATGAATATATTCAGGGTGCAAGGATGATCGAAGGATTCAATTGCACGGTAATTTGCTACTGAATGGTATATTTGATATTTTCATCAAATTTTATATCTTCTGGATAGTCATGATACATTGCTAGATATCAATCTTGACTTGTAGATTTTTGATTGAATTAAAGAGTTTAATTCGATTACCAATTAGAAAGGATTCAAATTGTTGAGCTCGGGTTAGCTCAATTGGACCTAAATCGATTAGATTGAAATCTAATCAAATTTGGTCAACTTATATCTGGATCTACTACCAACTAGAGGTGGAACCCAATGGATCACACATATATAGAAATTGGCCAAGGATCCTTTTGAAAAAGGTTGATTGGTATTTTGGATTCAATCGGGGTTTCGGTATACATGCTAGCACATGTGGAAATCCTTGCTCCTTTGGAGACCAATTTGGTTCCATCTCTTGCTAATTAGCTAACCCAATTTGGTAGACATTTGGGTCAGGTCATGTCACTTGGAAGCAATCCAAATTAGGGCACCACATCCCATGTTAACATCAATTATGAAGAGTCCAAGTTGTGGTGGACTCTTGGTGCAAAACAGGTTCTGTGTACAAGTATTGGCGTGGGCAGAAGAAAAAAAATATTATTTTTTTATGAGATTAAAATATTTGTAGTAGCTCATATCATCCTCTATCCTCTAGTATACATCTTAAAGTATAAGATATATTTTTTCTAAAATTTTTGGGGAAGAGAAAAAATTAGATAAAGAAGGATGTCTCACGTGCATGCGCAGAAGCGTCGCATCTCTCCATGATTTGGAGAGTCTTTCTCCCTATCAAATACTTTCAGATTAGAACTATTTTTTATGATATCATTCTACATTTGATAATATATTTTTGATATTTTTTTTGGAATTTTTTCAAACTTATCTAGATGCCAAACGGATGCCATAAGTTTGTCCTGATGTCTGCGCACATGGTGATCAGCACTCGTATGAAGAGGTGCAAGGATAGCATCCTTCCATGAGAATTTAATCACAATTTTTGATTTTCTGGAATCTAGATTGAATCCCCTATCCACATAAATTTTTGAATATTTTTTTGATTTGAGAAGGGATGTGAAAACATCCCTTCTTTGGTTGCATGCACACAAAGCAGGGTGCTGATCGACGTATCATTGATAAGAATCCTTCTGCTTGAAAGAACTCTCATCTCTGATAATCAGATCAGATAAGCCTTTTGGGATAAGGCATGTTTCTCTCTTTTGGCATCCCTCTGGTAGCTATAAATTGGTCAGGGTGCTGGGTGTCCGATGTGTTGGGAATAGTGTCCCAAAGCCAATCGTCAGTCTGTTGACGGTTGTGCTCATTTTTGTATATGTATATGAATTATGAATTAATAAAAATTATTTTGATATTTTTCATCACAAAATATTTCATCTTCTAATGAACTCCTATGTTGTGGTGAAGTCCTTAGGACTATTTAGACTCGACAAAGGAGGATTTGTCGTTTAGTCCTTAAATCTATTCGTGACCAAATGAAACGTTGTTACCAAGGATGACAACGTTTATCAAGCATAGGTCATTGTGTGCTATATAGGTTGGTTGTCCTCTTAACCAATGAGTGTGGAGACACTGGTATGGCATATAGGTGAGATGTAAGGGTACATCTGCACTGAACGTGACAGACTCCGGAGCTATTTCTGCTGTCAAGATTTGCTCCGATAGAATATGGGTATAAATGTCCCTCCGACCTGAGACCGCCACGGTGACTTGCAAGCAACTCACTGCACTTAGGCACTGGACTACCTGAATTTCTAATTCAGTGACGGAAGGCTGCTGGGTGTAGTCAAGTACTTGACTTGTCGGTGCATGTGTCAAGACGGGATTGACCACTCCAGTTTAGAAGCTGTGTACAGTCATGTTTTAATTTAGCAAAATCTTGGCCAGGGTTGTCTTTGTGAGGAGTCACAGGACTGTTTGAGTTGAGCACGATTCGGATGATCTAATCAGAATTGACAGTTTAACCCTGAGTCATTCTAAACACAGAGGTCAAAAGGATGAATTATACAGTAACCATATTCACATAGGTTCTGAGTGCTGCGATTGTGACCATTCGACCTATCCGATCATCGGGTACCATTGCTAGATAGTTACTTCGATTAGTACAGGAATTGGTTCCTGTGCTACCGGCTTAGGTTTGAACCTGCGGGGTCATACACATTAGAGGTTCCTATCTAATCTGATAGCTGGTGAAGAGTCCTTCATGTCTAAAATTCTATGATCGAGAATCAGGATTCTCTGATCATGAATTCCACACATTTTGGGTACCGGGATCAAGAGTCCCACTGGTTTAGGACTCTTCGATCAGGGTTACATATCGATGAATTCTGATGCCCGATTACCCATCGAATTTGGATTCAATATTTATGAGAAGTTTAATTAGTGATTTGATCACTAATTAACTCAATTTGATTGAGTAATTATTTTTGGATCAAATCCAATTGAATTGGATTCTGTTGGGTTTGACTCGATTAGGTTAAGAGTTGACCTAATCGTCGAGATGGTTTGGTCCCTGATTTGATCAGGGGTTGGACTTAATCAATTCCTAATTTGATTAGGATTTTATTGAGCCTAATTAATCCTAATTAAGTTGGATTTAAATTAGTCTAATTGGGCCTAACTTATTTGGTTCAATTAGGTTGGTTTAAATAATGAAACCACCTTGACCCATTCTCCCTGCGCCACCTCACTTCCACTGTGTCCATTTGAATTCACGAGAAGGAAGTTCTCATAAATTTTTTCTCATGCAAAGCCCTCCTCATGTCCTACTTTAATGCACCAAATGAGTAGATAAGGATGATTGGTTGGCCATTCAAATTCAAAACAAAGTTTGAATTTGAATGAGCAACCAATCTTAGCGCCTTGACCTTATCTTTTTTTAGCACCCCATTTATTATACGAGAAAATGTTTCTCATGAAATCACTCATGCACAAATTAAGCCATGCCCTCCTCTTCTCATGCCCTTAGTAGATAGGGATAAATTGGTTTCCATTTGAATTCAAAATTTGATTTGAATTCAAATATGCAATTACTCATCTTTATCCACTCACATGGATAAGACGTTTGACGTTGTTTTAAAAGGAGGAGAAGAGTGGGGCGTATGCAAGAAAAATTTTGGAGAGAAAATCTGGGCATGAGGAATCCTTGTGTGCAAGGTGAAGGTCTATATCCTTCCGAGAGAAAAAGAAAAGAAAGAAAGAAAAAGTGTGCGTAGGGTTTCAGTGAGTTCTTCAGGGTTTCAACCTGGAGTTCGGGAAGTGAGAAGGTGAGCTACGAGTATCGTGAGCCCACCAAATTTTAGAGAGATCTTCAACATCCTCTCAAGCATATCTACTGATGATCCAGATCATCCAAAAAATTGACAGACATCGATCGAAGGAGTTTGATCAGCATCGGCCATCGAAAGGGCTCTACAACGAGTTAGCACTCGTGAGGAGTCAATTAGATCGAAAGCTTCATGTGAATGATCCGTAGAGGCAAAAAATATTGTGTGACTATATCATGATGATCAAACTTTTCCGACGGTGACCAGATTGCGGTGATCTACTACCCGCACAAAGGTATTGTGTTCTGAACACATTACAGTAAAGTGTTTACTGTTTAAATTCAAATTTCAAATTTAAATGCATGCATGCTATATATCATATTTAGATCCTAGTGTAGGATAAATTTTTATTAATTAATTAGATTAATTAATAATTTTCACTGTAAAATAATAATTTTGAAAAAGTTTTAAAATTATCATTTTACCCCTACACTGATTTTTCTCATAAATGGTATCAGAGCCAGGTTCTTAGATATGATATATATATTTGCATGTGTAGATTAAGTTGTAATCTAAAAGTTTACAATTTGAAATTTGAATTTTGAAAATTATTTGAAATTCAAAATTTAAAAATTTAAAATTTAAAATTTTAAAATTTAAATTTTTAAATTTGAAATTCAAAATTTAAAATTCAAAAATTTGAAATTCAAAATTTAAAATTTAAAATTTGAAATTCAAAAATTTGAAATTTGAAATTTATTTGAAATTTGAAATTCAAATTTTAAAATTTGAAATTTGAAATTTAAAATTTAAATTTTGAAATTGATATATTTAGATATATTTGATCCAAGTAGCAAGTAATCGAATTAGGTTGGTTACCATTACCATCCGATCATAGGAGAAAAGTAGGGTTTAAAGGCCCTCTCTTCCCATTCGATGGGGTCTCCTATGGCGGTAGGGGTGCCGATACGATTATATCCCATGCAGATGAAGTAGCGAAAGAAATATTCATGATTTATTTTGATTGAGTTATTTTCTGTTATGTAATTAGCAATCGGATTGCTATTTATGAAATGTGCTGATATATTTATGAAATGAGTCAACATATTTGGTGAACAGAAAATAAAACTTTTCAAATTTAAAAATTATTTTCGAAATGCCAAACCCTGACCCATCAGCCTAAATACTTAATTAAAAGAATTAAGTATTATCTAGTAGGTCTAGAATTATGAATTAAGACCTATGACAATTGCATAAACTTGTGGGTCAATAGGTTAGATGGATTAGGTCCATAATTGGGTTAAACCTAAGGTTAGCTTAAAGAAATAGACTAAATTAGAGTAATTGATCAAATCTAATCAAAAGTTGAATTAGATTAGGTCAAGGATACTCTAGACTCAACTCCAATAGTTGTAGTTGAATGGGTCCATTTCTTTAACTAGACCAAGATGGACTTAATTCATGGCTACGTGGTGGAACCCTATTTACTAAGTTGATCAAATTAAAACTAATGAACCGGTTGGTGTCTAAAGTAAGTTTGACAGTTTGACCAGTGGTTTTTAAGCGGGAGCTACTCGCAGTGATTCCATCTCTGATGAGTTAATGGCTTATCCCCACCACTGATCTCACTTACCTGGCCAACCTGGTGAATTAGGTTTTGATTAGATCACTTGGTGCTTAGGGCTCACCCATGTCATTAGGTAAATCAGTTTGACTGATTTAGGTGCTCCTAATGCCAGCTTTAAGTAAATCTTTTTTAATCTGACTTGGTAAAGTCAGTGGGAGGATTGAAATTGGCTGGATATTTTTTTCTCTTCGATTCTTTAATAAAATCCTCAAAAATTATTAGGTCCTAAAAATGATTAAGTTATATTGATAACTAAATCATAGCCTCCTATTAAGTGAGTGATAATGAGTCCATTAGTTTAATAATCATTGGAGGCCCAAAGGCCTGGTGCTTATTGACTAATGGAATTATCATTCATAATATGATAATTTGGTTTGAGTCTTTCTGATGGTGGTCAGGTTGGCCGGTCAAAGTCAGGCCTGATCATTTATTGGTCTGATTCATTAAATCAAGTCATGTTAATGGTTGGACCTAACCAGATTTTTTTAGTGGAGGCCAAAGCCTACTGATTAGGTTCAGGGGCAAAATCAATTATTAGAAGTTGTTTAGAGAAATAATTGGTTATGAACCTACCCATAGATGCACATGGGTTGACCAACCAAAGTTGGGCTCGTATGTAGTCTGTGTAGATTCTAGTACCCACTAAAAAATTAAAGTAATTCTTTGAATTGGAGGTTGAGGCTACCAATTCATAAAAATACTGAGAGAAACTTTAGACTAAAGTCCAAGTCTTTAGTATTAATAATTTATGTACTAATATAGGTATGGTTTTCCTTTATGCAGCTATGGCCACTACCCTTTCACTCCGGTTATTATTAGATAATGACAAGCTCATGGGACCTAATTTCGATAGCTGGTATCAAAAATTAAAAATCGTCTTTGAGCATGAGTGGATCCTTTATGTAGTAACAGATCCGGCACCTGAGGAGCCAGTCCCGAATGCTAGAGGGGTGGTCCGAGACACTTACCAAAAGTGTCTCAATGATCGCACCACCATTCGGTGCATTATGCTGGCAGCAATGAATGATGAGTTCAACCGCAGGTTCGAGAACGCCCAACCACAGGAGATGCTTCAAATGTTGAACGACTCCTTTGGCACGCTTGATGACGTTGAAAGGCACAAAACTAGTTGTGCCATTTTCAATGCTCGAATGAGGGATGGAGCCTCAGTCACTGATCATGTACTGTACATGATCGAAATGATTGAGTGCCTAAGTAAACTGGGCTTTTTCCTACACGAGCAGCTCGGCAAGGATGCGATCCTTAATTCTCTGCCCAAGTCCTACCTTCCCTTCCTTACTCATTTTTGAATGACAAAGCCTGCAGTGAACTACCACAGCTTATTGGGGTTGCTGCAGAACTTTGAGAAGGACCACCAGCTCCATAAGGAGTCGATAAATATTGTGGGAGGGTCTTCTTCTGGTCGTCGACCCTTTAAGAAAGGGAAGAAGAACAAAAAGAAGAAGAATAAGAAGGTGCAACTGCATGCTGGGATGTCTGCACAGGATCAGACCAAGAAGCACAAGCCCGACCAGAGCCAGGCGGAGTGCTTCTTTCGCAAGAAGCAGGGGCACTGGAAGAGGAACTGTTCTCTATACATTGCCTCACTGGACCCGAACAGGCCGAAGAAGAAGCAAGATACTTATATGATAACACTTTGCAACTTTTTCATTTATGATACTACTGCCTGGGTATTAGATACCGAAAGCCCTTATCATATTTGCAATTCGATATAGGGTCTACAGATCAGTAGGAGATTTGATGAAGGTGAGAGATTCCTGAACATTGGAGATGGAAGCAAAGTTCCAGTTCTAGCATTAGGAATCATGAACCTTGTAATCAATTCTCAAAAAATAATTCTGAGTGAATGTCACTATTGTCCAAGCTTTTTATTAAATATTATTTCTGTAGGTCTTTTGGCCATGAACGATTATCAATTTTTAATAAAAAAAAATATTTGTAATATCATTTTGAATGGTGTTACAATATTTATTGGACAACTTTATAATAGAATTTACTTTCTATCACAACCTTTTAATGTGGTTCAAACCTCCGGTAAATATCTTAGAATAGATAATGTGTCAGAAGTCTACCTTTGGCACTGTAGGCTAGGTCATATCAATAAGAACAGGATAAACAGGTTGGCTCAAGAAGAAATTCTTGAAGTAGGTGATTGTGAATCACTTCCAACCTGTGAGTCCTATCTTCTTGGTAAAATGACCAAGTCACCTTTTACTAAAAAAGGTGAGTGAGCCAGTGAACTCTTGGGTCCGGTCATTCTGATGTATGTGGACCCATGAGCTCAAGTGCAAGAGGTGGATATTTCTACTTCATAACCTTCATAGACGACCTATCGAGGTATGGGTATGTCTATTTAATGAAGCATAAGTCGGAGTCATTTGAAATGTTCAAACTATTCCGAAATGAGGTAGAAAAATAAATTGAAAAGTGTATTAAAACTCTTCGATCTGATCGAGGAGGTGAATACCTTTCCAATGAGTTTCTGACATATCTTGGGAAGAATGGGATTCTCTCTCAATGGACTTCTCCTGGAACACCACAACATAATGGTGTATCTGAAAGGAGGAATCGGACCTTGTTGGACATGGCTCGATCCATGATGGGGTTTGCTGGTCTGTCGATCTTCCTCTGGGGATATGAACTCGAATCGGCTTGTTACCTTCTAAATAGAGTTTCGAGTAAGTCTGTAACCAAAATACCATATGAGATATGGATAGGACGTAAGCCAGTACTCTCGCACCTTAGGATTTGGGGGTGTCCGGCTTATATTAAACGTTTAATTACGGACAAGCTAGGACCTAGGTCTGACAAGTGTAATTTTATAGGATACCCAAAAGAGACCAAAGGATATTATTTCTACTTGATTGATGAGCAAAAGGTGTTTGTCAGACTTAAGGCAATCTTTTTGAAAAAAGAGTTCCTTAATGAAGGGACTGTTGTCTCTAAGGTCGAACTTGACAAAGTTCGACAGGTGAAAAAATCGACACAAGTTACTGAACCTGAACCGAATTTGATTAGGTCAGATCTGGAGCCCATTGTTCAAGCACCATTAAGGCGATCTGGTAGAGTACCACGTCAACCGGACAGATACTATGGTTTCTTGGTCTGAGACGATGATCCTATCGAACTTGATGAAAATGATGAGGATCCAATCACCTACATGGATGCAATGCAGAGACCCAACTCTGAGAAATGGCTAGAGGCCATGAAATCCAAAATGGAGTCCATGAAGGTCAACGATGTGTGGATATTGGTTGACCCACCCGAAGGAGTAAAACCCATAGGGTGTAAGTGGGTCTTCAAGAGGAAGAGGGGCGCAGACAGAAAGGTGGAAACCTATAAAGCCTGTATGGTTGCCAAGGGATATCGTCAACGTTATGGTATAGACTATGACGAGATATTTTCTCCTGTGGCAATACTCAAATCTATTCGGATTATGCTTGCGATAGCTGCCCATCTGGACTATGAAATCTGACAGATGGATGTGAAGACAACTTTCCTAAATGGAGAGCTGAATGAAGAGGTGTATATAATACAACCTGAAGGATTCACATCCACTGATGAGTCTAAGGTGTGCAGACTACAGAAGTCCATTTATGGACTTAAGCAGGCATCCCAGAGTTGGAACATATGTTTTGATTAAACGATCAAGATGTATGGCTTCGTTAAAAACGGAGAAGAGCCCTGCATTTATAAGTGGGCTAATGGTCCAGTAGTAGTATTTCTTGTATTGTATGTGGATGATATTCTCTTAATGGAGAATGATATCCCTGCATTACAGGGAATAAAGATTTGGCTGTCGTCACAATTCTCCATGAAGGATCTGGGAGAAGCTTCCTACATCCTAGGGATGAGGATCTATAGGGATAGATCTAAAAGGTTGCTTGGTTTATCCCAGTCTACGTACATAGATACTATGCTGAAGAGGTTCAGCATGGAGAATTTCAAGAAAGGTTATCTACCGATAGGCCATGGAATTTCTCTCTCGAAGAGGGATTGTTCGACAACACCTCAAGAGAGAGAGTGTATGGGTAGGATTCCATATGCTTCGGCAGTGGGATCTATCATGTATGCCATGACATGTACACGACCAGATGTGGCATACTCACTAGGGGTAGTGAATAGATACCAATCTAATCCAGGGGAGAATCACTGGAAGGTTGTTAAAACCATCCTGAAGTATTTAAAAAATACTAAGGACCAGTGGCTTGTTTATGGTGAATCGGACTTGAGACTTATAGGGTTTATAGACTCTAGTTTTCAGTCTGATCACGATGACAGCAAAAGTGTGTCGGGATTTATTTTTACCCTTAATGGTGGGACTATCTGCTGGAAGAGTTTCAAGCAACACACAGTAGCTGATTCAGTTTACGAGGCGGAGTATGTTGCTGCATCAGATGTTGCCAAAGAAGCGGTGTGGCTGAGAAAATTCATCACCGAGCTTGGAGTAGCACCCTCCCTTGTTGGTCCAGTTTTGCTCTACTGTGACAGCTCTGGAGCCATTGCTTAGGCGAAAGAACCCAAGGCACACCAGCGGATGAAGCATATTTTACGTCGCTACTATCTCATCCAGAAAATTATGGATCGAGGTGACGTCGACCTTCAGAAGATCGATGGAAAGGAGAACCTGGCCGACCCATTCACTAAAGCCATTGCGGTGAAGGAGTTTGATGACTACAAGTCGAAGATGGGTATTAGATACTGCACTGATTGTCTTTAGGCCAAGTGGGAGATTGTTGGGAATAGTGTCCCAAAGCCAATCGTCAGTTTGTTGATGGTTGTGCTTATTTTTGTATATGTATATAAATTATGAATTAATAAAAATTATTTTGATATTTTTCATCACAAAATATTTCATCTTCTAATGAACTCCTATGTTATGGTGAAGTCCTTAGGACTATTTAGACTCGACAAAGAAGGATTTGTCATTTAGTCCTTAAATCTGTAAGTGATCAAATGATACGTTGTTACCAAGGACGACAACATTTATCAAGCATAGGTCATTGTGTGCCATATAGGTTAGTTGTCCTCTTAACCAATGAGTGTGGAGACACTGGTATGGCATACAGGTGAGATGTAAGGGTACATCTGCACTGAACATGATCGACTCCAAAGCTATTTTTGCTGTCAAGATTTGCTCCGATGGAATATGGGTATAAATGTCCCTCCGACCTGAGACCACCATGGTGACTTGCAAGCAACTCACTGCACTTAGGCACTGGACAACCTGAATTTGTAATTCAGTGATGGAAGGCTGCTGGGTATAGTCAAGTACTTGACTTATCGGTGTGTGTGTCAAGATGGGATTGACCACTCCAGTTTAGGAGCTGTGTACAGTCATGTTTCAATTTAGCAAAACCTTGGCCAGGATAGTCTTTGTGAGGAGTCACAGGACTATTTGAGTTGAGCATGATTCGGATGATCTAATCAGGATTGACAGTTTAACCCTGAGTCATCCTAAACACAGAGGTCAAAAGGATGAATTATACAGTAACCATATTCACGTAGGTTCTGAGTGTTGTGATTGTGACCATTCGACCTATCCGATCATCGGGTACCATTTCTAGATGGTCACTTCGATTAGTACAGGAATTGGTTCCTGTGCTACCGACTTAGGTTTGAACCTGCAGGGTCACACACATTAGAGGTTCCTATCTGATCTGATAGCTGATGAAGAGTCCTTCATGTATGGAATTCTGTGATTGAGAATCAGGATTCTCTGGTCACAAATTCCACACATTTTGGGTACCGAGGTCAAGAGTCCCACTGGTTTAGGACTCTTCGATTAGGGTTACATATCGATGAATTCTGATACCCGATTACCCATCGGATTTGGACTCAATATTTATGAGAGATTTAATTAGTGATTTGATCACTAATTAACTCAATTTGATTGAGTAATTATTTTTGGATTAAGTCCAATTGAATTGGATTCAGTTGGGTTTGACCCGATTAGGTTAAGAGTTGACCTAATCGTTGAGATGGTTTGGTCCCTGATTTGATCAGGGGTTGGGCTTAATCAATTTTTGATTTGATTAAAATTTTATTGAGCCTAATTAAGCCTAATTAAGTTGGATTTAAATTAGTCTAATTGGGCCTAACTTATTTGGTTCAATTAGGTTGGTTTAAATAATGAAACCACCTTGACCCATTCTCACTGCGCCACCTCACTTCTACTGCGCCCATTTGAATTCACGAGAAGGAAGTTCTCATGAATTTTTTCTCATGCAAAGCCCTCCTCACGCCCTACTTTAATGTGCCAAATGAGTGGATAAGGATGATTGGTTGGCCATTCAAATTCAAAACAAAGTTTGAATTTGAATGAGCAACCAATCTTAGTGCCTTGACCTTATCCTTTTTTAGTGCCCCATTTATTACACGAGAAAATATTTCTCATGAAATCACTCATGCATAAATTAAGCCACACCCTCCTCTTCTCACGCCCTTAGTGGATAGGGATAAATTGGTTTCCATTTGAATTCAAAATTTGATTTGAATTCAAATGTGCAATTACTCATCTTTATCCTCTCACGTGGATAAGACGTTTGACATTATTTTAAAAGGAGGAGAAGAGTGAGGCATATGCAAGAAAAATTTTGGAGAGAAAATCTGGGCATGAGGAATCCTTGTGTGCAAGGTGAAGGTCTATATCCTTCTGAGAGAAAAAGAAAGGAAAGAAAGAAAAAGTGTGCGTAGGGTTTCAGTGAGTTCTTCAGGGTTTCAGCCTGGAGTTCGGGAAGTGAGAAGGTGAGCTACGAGTGTCGTGAGCCCACTAAATTTTAGAGAGATCTTCAACATCCTTTCAAGCACGTCTGTTGATGATTCAGAGTATCCAAAAAATTGGCAGACATCGATCGAAGGAGTTCGATCAGCATCGATCATCAAAAAGGCTCTACAACGAGCTAGCACTCGTGAGGAGTCGATCAGACTGGGAGCTTCATGTGGATGATCCACAGATGCCAGACACACTGTGTGGCTGCATCGTGATGATCAGACTCTTCCGACGGTGATCAGATTGCGACGATCTACTATTCGCACAAAGGTATTGTGTTCTGAACACATTACAGTAAAGTGTTTACGGTTCAAATTCAAATTTCAAATTTAAATGCATGCATGCTATATATCATATTTAGATCCTAGTGTAGGATAAATTTTTATTAATTAATTAGATTAATTAATAATTTCCACTGTAAAATAGTGATTTTGAAAATTTTTTAAAATTACCATTTTATCCCTGCACTGATTTTCTCCACACGATGAATTTATAAGGGGTTTCCAATTTCTCTCTGGTTGCTCTCCTTTCTTTCTTACAACCTATCTTAGTTTTAGGATAAAATTTTAGGATTTAAGATAAAGCTTTGAAATTTAAGACAAAACCTTATCTGATCCTAACAAGGGTTGCAAGGGTCCTAAAAAAGGAGAATCAGAAGTCCAGAGAATGTTCTAAGAGGATGATGTTAGGTTCTTAAAGAAATCTAACTGGTATGAGGCTAGTTAAGTTCTAGGGGCTAGAAATTTTGAAGCAAGATTAGAAGGAGCGCTGTCTTTGGTTCAACATCCGTGTGGATCACCATTGGAGGACGGACACTTGAACATCTTGTAGAAATTGGGATTAGCACTACAGGTATTCTTCTTATCCTAATTTATATTTATTATGCTTTGATTATTATAGTCAAGGGTTTCTAAGCATTAGAGCTTCCGATGCATTGGATGTTTTGAATGAAAATTTTAAATGCCTAACCCTTTCGCTATGCCATCGGAACCTAACATTTGGTGGCTTTGAGCCATCCCTCGAGATCAAGGAGGGCCTGAGAAGATGGGTCCTCACCATTCCATGATATAAGATATTTTACGTAATCTGTCTATACAGTTTAGAAATTCATTAGTGCATACATATCAGTATATATAAAAATTTAATAAATAATATTTTAAGTTTGTTACCGTGATCTGTCAAGATCTAGGATCTAAGTAATCACTAGTCCTCTTAGACTGGTGTGTGGCTTGTTAGATATGTATCCTAGAAGTCAATTGTTGGTTAACATATTTTATAATTTTAGGATATATATTTGCGCTTGTAAAATATTTATTGTTATGATGGTGCCGTGGGTACCTCAGATCTATGTGTTATCAAGGCATACCTCAGGCCATTGAGCTATCACTGTGGCTGTCAGCCTAAGCACAGAGCTGAGGTATGCGGAGTTGAGCTATCTACATCCTGTCTACTGTGTGGCCTATTCAGCACGTGAATTGCCTTCATTTCCTGGACCAAGGATCTTTTGACACGTGTAGCTGTTGTCTGTTGAGAATTGTGTCCTAAAAACAATCAAATGATGATTGAGTTTTTTTATATATATAAATTATTCATTGATAAATAAAAATTATTTTGACATTATTCATCATAAAATTATATCTTTCTTGTAGAACTCTTATGTTATGATGAAGTCCTTAGAACTATGTTAGTAATCGATAAAGAGAGAATTTATCGTATAGTTCTTAAATATGTTCACAACCAAATGATACGTCATTATAAGATGATGATGTTTGTCGAGTGGAGGTCATTGTGTGCTATATGGGTTGGTTGTCCTCTTAACCAAAGAGTGTGTGACATTGGTATGGCATATAGATGAGATGTAAGAGTATATCATCATTGAATAAGTGACTCACCTGCTGAGCATTCTGCTGTCAAGAGCTGCTTGTGAAGAATATGAAAGAAAAAATCGACTTTATCCCTGTAGGATCTTCCAGATCTAATGAGATTTGGGGCAGAATATTATAAAAAAAATATTCTATGATTATTTTAGATCTAAGATCTATTAGATCTAATTTATATTATCTAATATTAAATCTAAAATTAAATCTAAAATCATGAGGAATAGAGAAATACCTCTAGGGTAACTAGATTACCCTGTAGATGATCGCAGCAATGCCCGAGGTTCTAAAATAGCCACACAGTCACCTGGCCTCTATCGGTATCCACTCAAGTAGAATTTGGATCATCTTCTCCTCATGAATCTTCACTCTAAAAATTAGATCTGGATCTGATCTAGAAGTTCTTCAAAAGAGCTTCTGAAGTTGGAGCAGCAGTTTCTCGACAGATTGCTGCAGCTTCCTGATCAAGAAGCCACCACGCCTTGGACAAGCACCAGATGGATGCCCAACCTCTTGGATGTGAAGAGGGGAGGGAGAGGAGTAGAGGGGGCATAGAGAAGTGGAGAAGATTTAGGCTTTTTCTGGTTATTGAGCAGAGTCTAAACCCTAGGCATAGACAGGGTTTAAATAGACCCTGCTGTGCCATGTAGTGCCACATCATTCGATCAATCAAAAAATTTTAATTAATTTTAAAAAAAAATTGATTGGTGGGGTGATGTCATCTGATCATATCAGATAAGAATCCCTACAATTTCTCCTACTGTTGGCACCAACACTGGATAAACACAGTGAGATTGGCGCCCAACAGTTTGAGTCGATCAAGGGATCAGAGTCCTCATCTCATGGGACTCTATCCTTATCCACTTGGGGCGCACACCCAATCTGAATATGGTGCCCACTTTGAGGGCTAATTTAGTAGGTGGACACTCCACAAAGACTCTCCAATGACTTCTTGCCAAGTGGCCTTCAGTCCAAGGTCCATGGGTCAACGTTTGACCAATGTCCTAAAACAAAAATGGCAGGTGACAAGAATTGGCAAGTGTTGTCTTAAATTCATCTCATGAATTAAGATAAGTCCTTTTGAGCTGGACTAGCTCCAGTCAGACTGAGAAAAATCTTCTCAAGATTCTTTGGGTGAGTCAAATCACATTTGGTTCAGTCGAGATAGAAAAGATTACACGAGAAAAAAGTTAGGCTCAATCGTGTGCTCGATTTGAACCTAATTAGATCTAATCCAAATCAATCGAACTGGGCTAGCTCAATTGATGACATCCAGACCCTAACTCTTGTTTGTGTGACCCAGTTAGGTTCATTTTCATATGGTAATGAGACATGTCATGATCTCATCATCGACATCATCGAAACTCCTTTCGATGGATTAGAACTCTTTTGATTCAGACAATTAGAATGATCGATCATCAGGATCATTCTAATTGCTTCCCAAATCCACCAGTGATACCTAGCAGTATATAGTGGCAATCCATCAGAAATGAAGATGAACCTCTCGGTGCAGCTACCCATGTGATTGAGTTTTTCTATCATGAGTCCTGACTGAATTAGGATTAAGGTGAACTCGTCAAACCCAACATCAGTCATATGAATCAATCGATTGATCCGAGTCCGATGTGAAACCCCAATGGAAAACTCTTTTCCATTATTTCACTCTGCCATGGCCATGGGCTTAAGGACTCGATCTTTCGATCATCATAGGACTACTCCTCTCATCTATCAAAGTTGATAGATTTCATCTTGGTGCGATCTGGTTCCTACAATGAATATGCTACAGCCAACATACACCTCAGGGTTTCGAATGGCTAGAAGATCGAGTTATGGTGTAGTCAAACTATAACACCTCAAGGTGAACTATCGATGTATCTCAGGTCAGAGAACTAGACACACAGTTGCAGCATCGAGCTAGTCATCGACGAGAAGGTAGACTTCCTTATGACTGCTCGAGGTAGTCACGCTCAGTACTCTCATTCTCAATGAATATCTGTACTCTCACTTCGGTGTCTCCACATTGTAGACTCAAGATACATCTACCCTAAGGAAGCGATCGTACACCAACATTTCAGATCGATCGCCATCCTCGTGATGATCCTATGGTCAGGAACTGTTTATGAGTTAGTTATGTAAATTCATATCTTAAATTTTTAACTCTTGAAAATATGAATTAACATTCCTACTAACTCAAAGGATATATCACAAACATAATGTACACAATGTAATAGTAGAATAACCCTTTTGTTCATTTATAGTCAAAATTATAAATTTGCCCTTACATTTATACAGGAATGTGTCAGTCAATCTGGCATCTAGGGTACACATCTAACAAACTCCCACTTGATCTAATGTCAATTGGCTACATATTTAAGTCCCATCTTCTCAAAGTGAGCTTCGATCTTTTGCTGGCCTAATGGCTTTATCAGTGGGTCTGTCACATTGTCTGTGGAGTCGACACTCTTAACCTCGACATAACTTTTTGTGAGGTAATCACGGATCAGATAGAATCGCCGCTCGATATGTTTGGACTTCTGGTGAGACCTTGGCTCCTTAGCTAGGGCTATGGCACCATTATTATCGCAGTAAAGAGGAACGGCATCCGATGACATCACTCCAAGTTTTGCGACAAACTTCTTGTACCAGAATACCTCCTTCGCAGCTTTCGATGCAGCAATATACTCTGCCTCCATGGTAGAATCAACAATCATCGTCTGCTTGAAACTCTTCCAGCTAACTGCACCATCATTGCAAATGAACAGACTTTTAGATGTCGACTTTCGATCATCTATATCAGACATAAAGTCTGAGTCTGTAAATCCCTGAACCTGGAGTTCTCCATTCTCAAAAATTAGAAACATATCCTTAGTCCTTCTCAAGGATACATTTCATAGAAGTCCAGTGCTCTTCACCTAGATTCGACTGATATCTGCTTGTGACACTCATAGCATGGGCTATATCAGGTCGTGTACATAGCATGGCATACATGAGGCTTCCTATTGCCGAAGCATAAGAGATCTTGCTCATGCATTCAATCTCCTCAGGTGTGCTAGGGCATATCTTCTTGGAGAGATGAATGCCATGTCTAAAAGGTACTAAACCTCTTTTGGAGTTTTTCATGCTAAACCTTTTTAGCACCTCCTCTATGTACATCTTCTGTGAGAGTCCCAGCATCCTATTTGGTCTATCTCTATAGACCTTAATACCCGGTATAAAGGATTCCTCTCCTAGATCTTTCACAGAGAACTCCTTAGACAACCATATTTTGACTGAGGTCAATATGAAAATATCATTTTCAATCAGGAGAATGTCATCTACGTACAGTATGAGGAAGACACCTACGCTCTCACTGACCTTCTTGAACACACATGGTTCCTCCTCGTTCTTGATGAAACCAAACATTTTGATCACATCATTGAAATGAGTATTCCAGCTCCGAGATGCTTGCTTAAGTCCATAAATGGACCTTTGCAGCTTGCAGATCTTGTGATCATCATCACTGGATGTGAAACCAAGCGGTTGTTCCATATAGATATCTTCCTCAAGATATCCATTTAAGAATACCATTTTCATGTCCATCTGTCATATTTCATAATCGAAATAGGCTACAACAGCAAGCAATGTGTGGATGGATTTTAGCATGGCTACGAACAAAAAGGTATTCTGATAGTCAATGCCTACGCACTGACTATAACCTTTCGCTACGAGCCTAGCCTTGAATGTCTCCACATTCCCATCTGTACCTATCTTTCTCTTGAAGATCTATTTACACCTAATAGGTACAATACCTTCAGCTGAATCTACCAAGGTCCAGACTTGGTTTGAGTGCATCGAGTCAATTTCTGATCTCATTGCCTCTAACTATTTCTCAGAGTCGATATCTGATATCGCCTCATCATAGGTTTTGGGATCATCATTATGAGCCTCATTTCTCATGAGGAATATTTCCTCTACTTTCTTTTGTATAGTACCTAAGTACCTTTCAGAAGGATGAAAAACCCTAGTCGATCTACGAGGTGGAAGAGGTTGTGTTAGGACTGGTTCTAATTGATTTGGTTCCTCAGGTTCTTTAGCTTGTTGCTCTTAGGAGACATTCTCCTTGAGCTTAATTATTCTTTTGATGCCACCATCTTGAATAAACTATTTTTCAAAAAAAATAGCATGTCATTCACAATCACATTATGATCTTCTGAAATATAGAAATAGTATCCTAATGACTCTTTAGGATATCCTATGAATCGAGCTATAAAAGATCTGAACTCTAACTTGTCTGCCTGCTGTCTCTTGACATGAGCCGGATAACTTCAAATTTTGAGATGACTCAGACTTGGCTTCTTACCATGTCATATCTCATATGGTGTGGTAGGAATGGTTTTAGAGAAAATCCTATTCAATACATATATTGCTGTCATGAGACAGTGTCCCCAAAGAAACTCAGAAAGGTCTGTAAAGCTCATCATGGAACGGACCATATCTAATAGGGTCCGATTCCTCCATTCTAAAACCTTGTTGAGTTGTGACGTTCCAGGTGGAGTCCATTGAGAGACTATACCATTGTCCTTAAGATAGTCTAGGAACTCCCGACTAAGGTATTCACCTCCTCGATCTGATCGAAGAACCTTAATGGGCTTTTTAGTTTATTTTTCTACCTTATGTCTGAATTCTTTAAACTTTTCAAAAGCTTCAAACTTGTGTTTCATTAGAAACATATACCCGTACCTAGGCATATCATCGGTGAAGGTAATGAAGTAGACATAGTTGCCTTTAGTTGGCACATCAAATGAGCTGCATACATCTGTATGTATTAGGGCAAGTAGGTCTGGGGCCCTTTCCCTATGTCCCGTAAAAGGAAGCTTGGTCATTTTGCCTTGAAGGCATGATTCACAAACTGGATATGACTCGAAAGTCAATGAACTCAATAGCCCGGATTTCTCTAATTTGTTAACCCTGTCTTTCGCTATATGATCTAGTCTTAGGTGCCACAGATACCTATCATTTAGACTATCTCTAGACCTTTTAATTCTCATGGCATTCACATTTTGCTCGATAAGAAATACAGATACATCAATATGTAGCTGATAGAGACCATTAATAAGAAAATTATTTGTAACTTTATTATTTTCATAAAATATGTTACAATAGTTCTTATGAAAGCTAATTACATAGCCTTCTTGTGCTAAACATGAAATAGAAATCAAATTCCTGCTTGCTGCAGGCACATAATAACAATCTCTAAGAACTAAATCTAATCTTAATGGTAATCACAGAGGGTAGGTTCCCACGGCCACAACAGCAACTCTTGCTCCGTTCCCGACGTGTAGGATCATATCTCCATCTCTCAACCTCCTGCTCTCCTCAAGACCCTGCATAGAAGTACGTAAATGAGCACTAGAACCAGAGCCAAGTACCCAACTAGATGCAGAGGAAACCATAAGATTAGATTCTATAATGAACATACCTCCAGAAGGACCATCCTTTTTGTTCTTCAGGGTGGCCAGGTATTGAGGACAGTTCCGCTTCTAATGGCCGTCTGAATTACAGTGGAAATATTTTTCTATTTCAGCAGCCTTCTTCTTCGGTTCCATCTTCTTCTTCTTATCATCCACCTTCTGCTTCTTTGCAAACTTCTTCTTCCTTTCAAAAAATTTTCTCTTAGAAGAAGTTTGCTCCACAATAAGGACTGAGCCTTTTGAACCCTTCAAAGAAAGCTCAGCCGTAACCAACAAGTTCATTAACTCAGCCAAGGTACATTGCATCTTATGTATATGGAAGTTCATGATGAACTGACCATATGCATCAGATAAGGACTGAAGGATCACATCAATCTGAAAATCTCTATCTAAGATGACACCGAGCTTCTCAAGCTTCTCAAGGTCCTTGATCATTGACAAACAATGATCTTGGACTGACTGCCCATCATGCATTTTAGCCTTAAAAAGCCTTTGGCAGACTTGATACTTGGCTGCGCGACTTTGTTCACCAAATAACTCTTGTAGGTGAGCCAACATTTGGTGGGTAGTCTTAATGTTCTCATGCTGGTGTTGCAAGTCATCAGACATGACGCCCAACATGTAGTACCTGGCTTTGTTATCGTCATCCGTCTACTTTTCTAGAGATGCTCTCTATTCAGCAATCGGACGTGCTGGCATGGCAGGTGGGTCCTGATCCAAGACATGAGTCAGTTTTTTGAAATCCAGAATAATTCTATAGTTCCTCAACCAGTCCTTAAAATTAGGTCCAGTCAATCTGTAGGTGTCTAGTATTTTGGTCAGGGGGTTGGACGCAGACATGTTTTCTATAGAGAGTCAAAAGTTTCTAGTTAGATTTTGTAATTAGACTTAATCAATTTGTTTAGAGATTTTATTTTTAAACAAATTAAGCTCCCACTATTTTCTCAGATCCTTACAATCCCTAGGTAGAGATGTGAAAATTTTCGTGATTAGTGATTTCTAGTGGGTGGTGCGGTCTCACCGACTGGCTCACCACCTCACCTAATAGTTATTAATGATGGATCAACCAATGAGTGGACAACTCTTGTCCAATGATTCTCTAATCATGATGCATCCAAAACTTGGTCTCTAATTTATGAAGCTCACCGTGCTTGGAATATTGCTCTAATCCTTAGTTAAGTCAGACCCACCATTTGCATGAATTAGATTCCTGATTGGGTCCCCCACCGTATCCGAAATATTGAGCACAATCCATCCTCTAATCCGTAGCATCCAATGCCTAATGGACATGGTTGCATCTTCTTAGTACAACTGAGCCACTATAACCAGTCGAGAATAATCAACCCCGGGAAGGGCCCGCACATCCACAATGGTGGAAGACCTTAGACTTAATATTTTCTTAGGAAGATTTGATTTAGGTCTCATTAAACTTGACTTGACATAGTCATAACAATTATAACTAACCTAGTGACATGGGTTAGCTCAAATTGTTAGCCACCTCAAATCAGAACTGGGTTGACACATATGGCCAGGTAAGTGAGACCGATGGGAGGGATATGCCATTAACTTGATAAAAATACATTCGAGTCGAGTAGCTCCCAATTAAAAATCAGTCGGTCGCATCTGCCCAACTTATCTTAGACACCAAATTGTTAAACCAGAACCAATTAGGTTAGTCTACAATCCAGTCTCTAACCACTGAGCCAAATTAGGTCTTAACTTGATCGAGTCACATCTAAATGTGATTCGATCTTGACCTAGACTTAATCCTATTAGGCTGGTCAATTATTAGCTTTCATGATCCCAACTAACCAACTTTTGAATCGGTTTGATCAATCGCTAGACCTAATTGAGCTATCCAAGCCCGAACCCAATTTTATGAAAATGACTTAGATCTAAAATTCTCAATTTTAGACCTAATTAGATTTCATAAGCTTAATTCATTAATTAAGTCTTGGGTTTATAAACAAAACATGTAAATAAATCCTAGGGTTTCAGGATCTAGGGTTTTGTAGAAAAGTAAATTTTAATTTCTGATTAAGGATGAACGCGCAGTATCCCTACACGGCATAAGAACACCCCATTGAATGGGAGGAGAGGGTCTTAAATCCTACTTTATTCTTATGACCGGACAACCATGAGGAACACCTTAATCAGAAATATTAATTTAACTACAAAACTAGTTAGATCTAAGTTACATATCACATATATAATTTCAGATCTAACTTATACATGCTTTGCATACATCTCATATATTAAAATTTGATCTAATTAACATGCTTTTAGATCTGATACATCACATATAATATCTAAAAAATAAGATTTAAATTAAACTATTCAATATGAAATCTATTCTAAACAATTACTAGAACAATTCTACAACTAGTCTAGGCATGCAATAAATCAATCTTATGAATTAATTAAATTTTATTTTTTATTTTTTGATCTAAATATAATATTTATAATATCAAAAAATTATATAATAAATTAGATCTAATTTATATTTTAATCATATTAAAATATAAAACTATAAGACTATTCATAGATCAAACTATTCCTAATCTAGTCATGCATCTCATACATGTTAGATCTGCTTAGATTTAACTTTAAATTTTTTTGATTTTAGATCCTGTCACATATGATGTGATATCTGAAATCCATTAATATCAGATAAATAAAAATAAAAATTAGATCTAAATTAGATCTGAAATAGAACCATCAACCTGGCTCTGATACCAGTTGAAGAAAAAAAATCAGCTTTTTCCCTATAGGATCTTCCAGATCTAATGACATCTGGGGTGGAATATTATAAAAAAAATATCCTACAATTATTTTAGATCTTAGATCTATTAGATCTAATTTATATTATCTGATATCAAATCTAAAATTAAATCTAAAATCATGAGGAATAGAGAAATACCTCTAGGGTAACTAGATCACCCTGTAGATGATCGCAGCAATGCCCGAGGTTCTAAAATAGCCATGTAGTCATCTGGCCTCTACCGATATCCACTCAAGTAGGATCTAGATCATATTCTTCTCCTAAATTTTTGCTCCAAAAATTAGATCTGGATCTGATCTAGAAGTTTTTCAAAAGAGCTTCTGAAGTTGGAGCAGCAGTTTCTCGATAGATTGCTGCAGCCTCCTGATCAAGGAGCCACCATGCCTTGGACAAGCACCAGATGGATGTTCAACCTCTTAGACATGAAGATGGGAGGGAGAGAAGCAGAGGGGGCATGAAGAAGTGGAGAAGATTTAGGATTTTGCTGGTCATTGAGCAGAGTCTAAACCCTAGGCGCAGACAGGGTTTAAATAGACCCTGCTGCGCCATGTAGTGCCACATCATTCGACCAATCAAAAAATTTTAATTAATTTTGAAAAAATTTTGATTAGTGGAGTGATGTCATCTGATAATATTAGATAAGAATCCCCACAATCCCTCCTACTGTTGGTGCCAACACTGGATAAACACAGTGAGATTGGTGCCTAACAGTTTGAGTCGATCAAGGGATCAGAGTCCTCATCTCATGCGACTCTATCCTTATCCACTTGGGGCGCACACCCAATCTGAATATGGCACCCACTTTGAGGGCTAATTTAGCAAGTGGACACTTCACAAAGACTCTCCAATGATCTCTTGCCAAGTGGCCTTCAATCCAAGGTCCATGGGTCAATGTTTGACCAATGTCCTAAAACGAAAATGGCAAATGACAGAAATTGGCAGGTGTTGTCTTAAATTCATCTCATGAATTAAGACAAATCCTTTCTGAGTTGGACTGACTCTAGTCAGACTGAGAGAAACCTTCTCAAGGTTCTCTAGGTGAGTCAAATCATATTTGGCTCAGTCGAGATAGAAAAGATTACACGAAGAGAAAGTTAGGCTCAATCGTGTGCTAGCACGATTTCTTTGAACCTAATTGGATCTAATCCAAATCAATCGAACTGGACTAGCTCAATTGATGACATCTAGACCCTAACTCTTGTTTGTGTGACCTAGTTAGGTTTATTTCTGTATGGTAATGAGACATGTCATGATCTCATCATCGACATCATCGAAACTCCTTTCGATAGACCAAAACTCTTCTGATTCAGACAATTAGAATGATCGATCATCAAGATCATTCTAATTGCTCCCAAAATTCATCAGTGACACCTAGCAGTATATGGTGGCAACCCATTAGAAATGAAGACGAACCTCTCAGTGCAGCTACCTGTGTGATTGAGTTCTTCTATCATGAGTCCCAATTGAATTAGGGTTAAGGTGAACTCGTCAAACCCAACATTAGTCATATGAATCAATCGATTGATCTGAGTCCGATGTGAAACCCCAATGAAAAACTTTTTTCCATTATTTCACTCTGTCATGGCCATGGGCTTAAGGACTCGATCTTTCGATCATCATAGGACTACTCCTCTCATCTACCGAAGTTGATAGATCCCATCTTGGTGCGATCTAGTTCCTACAATGAATATGCTACAGCCAACATACACCTCAAAATTTTGAGTGACTAAGAGATCGAGTTATAGTGTAGTCAAACTATAACACACTCAAGGTGAACTGTCGATATACCTCAGGTCAAAGAGCTAGACACACAGCTGCAGCATCGAGCTAGTCATCGACGAGAAGATAGACTTCCTTATGACTTCTCGAGGTGGTCATGCTCAGTACTCTCATTCTCAATGAATACCTATACTCTCACTCTGATGTCTCCACACCGTAGACTCAAGACACATCTATCCTAAAAAAGCAATCGTACACCAATCTTCTGGATCGATCACCATCCTCGTGATGATCCTATGGTCAGGGGTTGTTTATGAGTTAGTTATGTAAATTCATGCCTTAAATTTTCAACTCTTGAAAATATGAATTCATTCCTACTAACTCAAAAGATGTATCACAGACATAATGTATACAATGTGATAGTAGAATAACCCTTTTATCCATTTATAGTCAAAATTATAAATTTGCCCTTACATTTGTATAGGAATGTGTCAGCCAATCTGGCATCTAGGGCACACATCTAACAGAATATGGGCATAAGTATCTCTCAGACCTGAGATCACTATAGTGACTTGCAAGCAACTTATTGTACTTTGATGTCGAACTATCTAGATTTCTAATATAGTGATAGAAGGCTATTGGGTACAGTCAAGTACTTGTGAAATCTATGTGTGGATTAAGATAGAATTAACCCCTCCGAATTATAGGAGTTGATGTATCACTATATGTTAATTTAATAAAGTCTTGACCATGGTAATCTATGAGATGGATTTGAAAGATTGAAATACAATATGGATGAAACACTCTAGGTTGACAATTAACCCTTGATCATCCAGAGCATTCAGGACCAAAGGGATAAATTATTCGGCAATCATATGCATAGGTTCTGAAATATTTTTTTTCAATTATCTGACCTATCTGAATATTGAAAATCATTGCTAGATCATATTTTTGATTGATGTAAAAAATAGTTTCTGTACTACTGGCTTAGTGTTCGAACCTATGGAGTCACACACAAAAATCAGACAATATAGGAAAGTATTGGCCTATGTTTATATGTCCAATTTGAATGTACTCGACTTGATTGAACATATAGACTAACTTGATTGAGAATTAAATTATGGATCAAACAGGATTAAAGAGTTGACTATGTCTAGCTAGCATTACACATGAGGTTCAGGTTCAATCCCAGGGATGAACAGTTTTTGATCTATGATCCAAAGAATCAATGAGAGATTGGATTACAATACTAATTAATTTTAGATTAGATCTAATTTAATTAGACTTAATTAGATTCAAAATTTTAAGTTAGACTTGATCTCAAGTCCTAAACAGTTTAAAATTTACAGCCTTTCAAAATTATTTCGAATCAGCTTTGAATTGGATTCGAATTGATCTAATTTTGGATGAGATCCTTAGAGCCCATTTTCATTGAGACTCTTTCACCTTCATGGCTGACTAACACCTAGTATGGTGCTGGTTGTGGGCCATCCCACATGGGTGTGGGCATGGGTGCAAAGTGGGTGCCATATAAGGTGCCAATCCTTTTTCATGTAGGAATTCTTCTTTGATAAGTTGTGGACTGATTTAAAGCTTGTTTGAATTAGGAGTTCTATTCTTATTAAGTTATGAAAATTATCTATAAATAGAGAGGGTCTCTATCTGTGGATGCATAGCAATCAGATTGTGAAGAAGTGAGAAAGAGAGAAAGAAAGAGGGAGGCGTCAAAGAGCTAGTGGGCATCTCTTCTTGGCATCCTCCTCCTTGCCGCCCCTTCTTCTCCTTGCCATGGCCTCCTCTTTGGGTGTTCCCTTGCTGGTGTTAGGCATCACACCTGGGCATCTCTCTCCTCTCTTGGTGGTCTTGTAAAAGCACTTCAGTCCGAAGCTTCATCTCGCTTTCTTGTAGTGCTTGGCATGCGTGCAAAGTAGAGAACCTGTAGATCCAGGCCTACGTGAAGGTTTGAATCTAGATTCTATGAATTTGATCTCTATTCCACTATAATCTAGATAAAGATTTGATTTTTATTTAATTAAATATATAAAAAAAATTTAGATGTAACTTTGGTTATCCGCTAGAAACAAACTTTCTTTCCCTTCAATTGGTATCAGAGCCAGGCTTTGATACATAGATGCATAACTAATTTTTTTTGAATTATTTTTATATTATATATAATTAAAATTTTATGTTAGATATTAAATTAATTTAAATCTATTTAAATAAAATTTATATTTTGATTTTGATTGGATTATATGAACCTAATTAATGGTTGATTAAGGTTGTGATAATATAATTTTATTATCACTGAATTTTATTGAAATAATAATCTAATTTAAAATTTATTTTAAATTAATTTAAATAAAATTTTAATATTATTATTTCAGTTATGAAGTTGGACTTATTTCAGATCTAAATTGAATCTATTGTTGGGAAATGTGTCCCAAAAAGCCAATCGTCAAGCTGTTGACGGTTGAGCAACCAAGTATTGTAATTGATTTGTTAATAAATAAAATATATTTGGCATTTTCATCATAAGCTTTCATCTTCTAATGAACTCCATTGTTATGATGAAGTCCTTAGGACTATTTAGGTTCGATAAAGAGAGGATTTATCGATTAGTCCTTAAAACTGTTCACGACCAAATGATAAGCTGTTAATAAGGACAACAGCTTCTATCGAGCATAGGTCGCTGTAGGCCATATGGGTTGGTTGTCCTCTTAACCAAGGAGTGTGGAGACACTGGTATGGCATACAGGTGAGATGTAAGGGTACATCATCATCGAACGTGACCAACTCCAGAGCATTCTGCTGTCGAGAATGTCTTTGATGGGATATAGGTATAAGTGTCCCTTAGACCTGAGATCGCCTCAGTGACTTGCAAGCAACTCACTGTGCTTTGGTACTGGACTAACTGAATTTCTAATTCAGGGACGGAAGGCTTCTGGGCACAGTCAAGTACTTGCGAAGTCAGAGTGTGATCGAGATGGGATTGACCACTCCAAGAGTTGGAGAAGAATGAGTTGCTGTATTTCAATTTAGCAAAACCTTGGCCAGGATAATCCATTAGATGGATTTGATATTTTGAAATACAATGTGGACAACCTGATCAGAGTTGACAGTTGAGCTCTGGGGTGTCCTATGATCATTTTGGTCAAGGAGATGAATTATATGAAAACTATATCCGCATGGGTTCTAAGGATGTTGTTCTACACATTTGACCTATCCGGTCGTCGGGTACCATTGCTAGATGGTCACTTTGATTGGTATAAAAATTTATTCCTATGCTACCGGCTTAAGTTCGGACCTATGAGGTCACACACATTAGAGTTCATGATCTGATCGGATGGTTGATCAACGATTAAGGATCATTCTAGGGTTAAATGATCAATACGATTGACATTTAACCCAGTGCAAGTGTTGCAAGAGGATCGATTAGCAATTTGATTGCTAATTGGCTTAATTTGATTAAGCCAATGGGTTGAGATTAAGTCTAATTAAATATGATTTAATTAGATTTGGTTTGGGCTTGATTGGATCAAGTCCAATTGGTTTATTGGATAAGCCAAGTGCAAGAAAATACTAGTCCTAGTTCAACTAGGACTTGGGTCAATCTAATTTCTAATTTGATTAGAAAATTAAATCAAATTTAAATCTAATTTAATTTGATTAAATTAGGTTCTTAATTGGATTAAGACCTATTTTAATTGGGTTGATCTAATTTTGATTTGATTTGGTTTGGGAAACCAAATTAAAACAAGTCATAAGATAGAATCCTAGTAAGACTAGGATTCCACCTTGCGCCACATAAGCCTTCTCCACGCCCTCTCTCTTATTCAACGCCAATCTCCACTTATTTTGTGCGACAAAAGCCCTCTCCCTGATCTCTCCCACGTTCACAAAAGGTCTCCTCTCTTCTTTCTTACATGGAAGGTGGTTTGGATCAAATCTAAAAGGAATAAGTTTGGATTTCGAATTCTATGAGATAGAGTTTTAGAAATCCAAAACTCTTTCAATTTTGCACCGAATTTATCCAAATTTTTTTTGGAATTTTAATGAATTTTAGGGTATATATTGTGCGCCCTTTTCTAATGATCCATGCATGAAAATATGAAGGAGGTGCTCAAGAGTTGGGCGTCCCTTAACTTGCCATGTTTGGATAAGCCTTGACTAGGTGTTTGACCTAGACAAGGACTCTATCATATCTCTCTATATAAGATGAGTTTCTTCATGAAATTTTAGGAGAAGCCAGAGATTTGAGAGACCTTTGTGCCATCAAAAATCAGAGAGAAATACCTTTGGGTCGTGGAGATATAAAAGACACAAGTTTGGGTGTCTAGAGAGAAAAACGTGAAGAAGAAGAGGGTCTTCTTCTAGGGTTTTTGTTTTCATATCTTTCCTCCTTCCATCTTGAGTTTTCTGAGAGCGTCTCAGATCTGAAACTCCTCTTTCTACTTTACATCTTTAGAAGAGTCCAAATCAAGAAGAAGGAGGCACCTGATCAACCATCAAAGAAGGATCAGCGCAGTACTAGCATACTGTGCTGATTTCCTGAAGCAGGATTTTTGATCGAGATTTGTGGGCTCGTGTGGACGACTCCTAGAGGCCGGATGCATGTGCGGCTTGCAACATCATCCTTAAGCCCGGATCAGCGAGGTTAGAGCATCTAACTTGCAAGGTAATAGATCTGATCTATTGTTTAATACATACATTAGATGTGGTATAGAAACATGTTGATATGATCAACATGTAGTTTATGCTATATTTATATATTTTAATTTTTGATTTAATGTTATGTAATAATCATGTAATAGGATCTTAGATCTAGAAATTTTCTGATTTTAGAAAATAAATTTTAATTTATTTTAGTCTTCCGCTGTATGATCTTGAAAAAGTTTTAAGATCTAACCCTGAAACCCTAGATCTGGTTCCTACATCTATTTTGATAGATTTTCAGATTTGAATTCTAACAAAATTTTATACTATATCAAAATAGATTTAACCAAAAAATTAATCCTTATGTATTTATGTTTGCATCTAATTAATTTTTTAAATGATATTAAATCTAAAATTAATATTTTATAATTAATATAAGATATATTTCAGACCTGATATGATGTATATGATGCATCAAATCAAATTAGATTAGATAAAGAATATGATTGATAAGATCAAAGATATGTTCATGACATAAATTATTTTGTCAAAATAGTATATTGATGTAATTGCACATAAAATTAATTTTTAGATCTTAGTGGCCTAGTACTTGGATTGATGCGATTATCAGACCATCCGGTCATAAGAGATTGAAGGGATTAACCTCCTTTTCTTATCCATTTGATGGGTTCTTTTATAACGTGTAAGGGTATTATTATGATTCGGTTTCATGAAAAAAAAAAGTGAACAAATTTTTTTGAATTATTTTGATCATAAATATATTTAGATTAGATCTAAAGTGACTTATGATTTATTACAATTAGATAAATTTAGATATAAAATTATTTTAGAATCTGAATAGCATGTTACATTAGATGTAATCGGTATTGATCTAAAAGTTGTCATGATGCATGTGATGTATGTATGAAGTTTAGATCATACCTATGCATGTTTAATTATAAAACATATTATGAAAATTTATTTTCATGAGTTAAAATATATGGTATGCTTCATTTTAAATCCTGATAGAATAGTTCTACAAACTGAAACACATATTTTATGCACTTAATTTTGAATTAAGTTTGAATGAACTAGATTTGAGAATTGAAGATCATTAAAACATCACATAAATCAATGGGCCATGTGTTAGTATGAATCAGGTCCTTCTAATGGGTTAGACCTAGGGTTGGAAATACATATGGACTTAGTAGAGAAATTGGTTAAATCTAATCAAGTATTGAATTAAATAAGGTCAGAATTTTTCTAGATCAACCTCAATAGTTGAAGTTTGATCAAATCCATATTTTTGACCTTAATAAATAGACCATGATCATGGCTCCTTGGTTGAGCCCGAATCTTCTGGTGGATCAAATCGAAACTAATTAATCAGTTGGTGTCCAAGATAAGTTTGGCAGATTCGATCAAGTTATTTTTAATTGGAAGCTACTCACCTAGATATGTCTATGGTGAATTAATGACATATCCCTCCTACTGATCTCACTTATTGAACTAACATGATAGATTATGTTTTGATTAGATCACTAGTCGATTCATGCTAATCCATGCCATCAAGGTAAATCAGTGTGATTGATTTAGGTATCTTTAGACCAGCTTGTGTCTAATCATCTATATGACTTGGTGAAGTCAGTGGAAGGATTTACATCTGGTAGGTCAACTTCTCTTATTCTCAGATCAATGAAATCAAATCTTCTAAATTATTAGGTCCATAAAATGCATAAAATGATACAGTTATGATGATAACTTGCTCATAGCCTCTCATTAAGGTACGTGATAATAAGTCCAATATTTCAAATAGATATTGGAGGTGCTACACGACTGGTGTCTATTACATATTAAAATTATCATCCATCATATGACCATCTTATTATACCTTCAGATCAATGCTCAGGTTGGTCGAGCTACACTCAGACCTAGATATTCATTTATTAGATGCACTTGGTATTATCTTGTTAATGGTTGGATCTAATCTGAATTTTCAATAGAGGCACCACATGCCTATTGAAGAGATGCCCGAGGCAAAACTTAATTGTTAGAAGTTATTTGAAGAAACAATTGATTATGAACCTACCTATGGATACACTAGGGTTAGTCGAGCTACACTCAAACTGGAATGTAGTTTGTATAGATTCTAGTACTTACTAAGGAATTAATGTAATTTCTCGAGTTGGAGGTAGAGGCTATCAATTCGTACAAAATAGTAAGAGAATCTTTAGACTAAAATCCATATCTTTGGGATTAAAAATAATTCATATACTAATAGGCTTTTATTTTTTCATTCAGCTATAGCCAACACACTATCTCTCTGTTAGCTATTGGACAGCGACAAGCTTATTGGACCCAACTTTGAAAGCTAGTGTCAAAAGTTGAAGATCATCTTGGAGCATGAGAGGATTCTATATGTCCTTATAGATGAGGCACCTAAAGAACCTGCTACTAATGCTCCTCGTGCCATGAGAGATACTTATCTAAAGGGGCTCAATGATTGTATGACTGTGTGTTGTGTGATGAGAATAGCTATGAACAATGAACATAGCTATAAACTTGAAGATGCGCAGCCAGAGCAGATCATTCAAATGTTAAATGAGTCCTATGGTACCCCTGAGGATATGGAGAGACACAAATCTCCTGTGCATTGTTCAATGTCCGTATGCGAGAGGAAATTTTAGTCATCGATTATGTATTGTACATGACTGAACAGATTGAACGTCTGAGTAAATTTAACTTTCCGTTGCATGAACAGTTAGGCAAGGATGCTAGCCTCAACTTGCTATTGAAATTTTACCTATCCTTTCTTAATCATTACAGAATGACGAAGCCTATAGTGAACTACCATAGTTTGCTAGGATTACTGCAGACTTTTGAGAAGGACCACCAGCTCCAAAAGGAGTCAGTGCATATTATGGGAGGTTCATCTGCAGGTCGTTGATCTTCTAGGGGAGGAAAGAAGAAGAAGGTGCAGAAATTTTGTGCCACCAATCCTAAGCAGAGCAAAACATCAAAAGTTGACAAGAGCCAGGTAGAATGCTTTTTTGCAAGAGGCTGGGTCATTGGAAAAGAAATTATCTTACTTATATAGCCATCCTTGACCCAAATAGTCCAAAGAACAAGAGAAAGAAGCAAATGATTGCTTCACAAGATACTTATATGATAACTCCTTGTAATTTCTCTATTTGTGATACTACTACCTGGATATTGGGTACCAAAAGTTTGATTAATATATGTAATTCATTGCAGGGACTGTAGGAAAGTAGAAAGTTTCGAAAGAGCGAGCAATTCCTGAACATTGAAGATGGAAGTCTTGTTCCAATCTTGACTTAAAAAATTTTGCAGCTTATCTTCGAGTCCAGTAGTATCATATTAAATGATTGTCACTATTGTCCGTCTTTTTTGATGAATGTCATCTCTGTAGGCCTTTTGACCAAATTTAATTTTAAGTTTATAATAAAAGATAATTTTTATGATATCATTATGAATGATATTATAATTATACGTGAACAATTAAAACATAGCATGTACATAATATCACGGCCTATTGGTGTAATGTACACATCGACTAAACATTCTAAAATAGGTAATGTCAGTAAATCCTACCTTTAGCATTGTAGGCTTGGTCATATGAACAAGAATAAGATTGACAGGTTAATCAAAGAACGTATCTTTGATATAGATGATTGTGAATCATTACCAATCTATAAATCCTATCTACTTAGTAAGATGACCAAGTCACCTTTTAAGAGAAAAGATAAAAGAGCTAATGATATTTGAGGTCTAATACATACAGATGTATACGGATCTATGAACATAAGTGCCAAAGGAGAGTACCACCACTTCATTATGTTTACAGATGATCTATTGAGGTATGGATATGTTTATCTTATGAAGTATAAAACAAAATCATTTGAAATGTTTAAATGATTTCGTATTGAAGTAGAGAAACAGATTAGAAAGAGTATCAAGATCCTTCGATCAGACCGAAGAGGTGAATAGCTCACCAGTGACTTTCTGACATATCTAGAAGAGAATGAAATTCTCTCACGGTGGATCCCTCTTGGAACACCACAACATAACGAGGTGTCTGAAAGGAGGAATCAAACCTTGTTAGACATGGTCCGATCCATGATAGGCTTCACGAGTCTGCCAATATTCTTTTGAAGATATGCTCTAGAAACTGCTTGCTATATTTTGAATAAGGTACCGAACAAGTCTGTTGATAAAATTTCATATGAGATATGGACTGAGCAAAGCTGGTGCTCTCACACCTTAGGATCTAGGGATGTCCAGCTTATATCAAATATTTAAAGATAGATAAGCTTGGACCTAAGTTTGATAAATACTGGTTTATAGGGTATCCAAAGAAAATTAAAGGATACTACTTCTACCTCGCTGAAGAGCAAAAGGTGTTTGTCAGCAACAGGACAATCTTTTTGGAAAAGAAATTTCTTAAAGAAGGAGCTAATGCCTGTAGAATTAAACTTGATGAAGTTCAAGAGGTGGAAGGACTAACACACATAAAATTAGATTTGATTGGAGAATCAAATTCGGAGCAAGTAGAGGCACCATTGAGGAGGTCCGATAGTGTACCATGTCAGTCAGACAGATACTATAATTTTTTGGTCCAGGATGGTGATCCCATCAAACTTGATGAGAACGATGAGGATCAAAAAAAAAGAAGAGCAGACAAAAAGGTGGAGACCTATAAAGCCTGTCTGGTTGCCAAGGGTTACCGTCAGCATTATGGTATTGACTATGATGAGACATTCTTTCCTATGACAATACTCAAGTCCATCTGAATTATGCTTGCTATTGCTGCACACTTAGATTATAAGATCTGATAAATGAATGTCAAAACTATTTTTCTTAATAGAGAGCTGGAAGAAGAGGTATATATGATACAGTTTGAAGGATTCATATCCACAGACGAGTCTAAGGTGTGCAAGCTAAATAGGTCCATTTATGGACTTAAGTAAGTGTTTAGGAGTTGGAACATGCATTTTGATAAGGTGATTAAAATATAAGGCTTCATTAGGAATAGAGAAGAGCTTTACATCCATAAGTGGGCTATCGATTCTTTAGTCATCTTTCCTGTACTGCATGTAGATGACATACTGTTAATAGAAAATAACATCCTTGCTTTACAGAGTGTGAAGCTTTGGTTATCATCATAGTTCTCTATGAAGGATTTAAGAGAAGCATCTTACATCCTTGGGCTAAAGATCTATAAGAATAGATCTAGAAGGTTGCTTGGACTAACCTAATCCACATATATTGATACCATATTGAAGTGGTTCAACATGGAGAATTTCAAGAAAAGCTTTTTTTTGATAGGTCATAGAATTACCCTCTCCAAGAAGGATTGTCCAACAACCCTTTAGGAAAGAGTGTGTATGAGTAGAATACCATATGCTTCAACAGTGGGATCTATCATGTATGCCATGATGTGTACGAGGTCGGATGTGGTCTATTCACTAGGAGTAGTGAGTAGGTACCAATCTGATCTGGGGTAAAATCATTGGAAGGTTGTGAAGACAATCCTTAAGTATTTGAGAAATACTAAAGATCAGTGGTTTATCTATAGAGATATTGATCTAAAATTTATGGGATATACTGATTCTAATTTTCAGTCAGAATGTGATGACAGTAGAAATGTGTCGGGCTATGTATTTACCTTGAATAGAGGATCTGCTTGCTGGAAGAGTTCCAAGAAACATATTGTGGCCGATTCTGTTTGTGAAGTGGAATACATTGCTGCATTGGATGCTGCAAAGAAGGTGATGTGGCTGCAAAAATTTATCACCGAGCTAGGAGTTACACCTTCTATTGATGGTCCTATCCTACTGTACTGTGATAGCTCTAGAGCCATAGCTCAAGCAAAAGAACCAAAGTCACACCAGTACACCAAGCATATTTTACACCGCTGTCACTTGGTACGAGAGATCATGGACAGAGGTGACATTGAGCTTCAGAAGATCGATAGAAAGAAAAACCTAGCCGACCCATTCACTAAAGCTCTCAAGATCAAAGAGTTTGATGACTTCAAATAGAAGATGGGTATAAGATACTACCTCGATTGGCTTTAGTCTAAGTGAGAGTTGTTGGAAATTATGTCCTAAAATCAATCATATGATAATTGAGTTTCTTTTGTATATGAATTATTCATTGATAAATAAAAATTATTTTGGTATTATTCATCACAAAATTGTATCTTCCTTGTAAAACTTTTATGTTGTGATGAAGTCCTTAGAACTATATTAGTAATCGATAAAGAGAAGATTTATTGTATAGTTCTTAAATATGTTCGCAACTAAATGATACGTCATTACAGGATAATGATGTTTATCGAGTGGAGGTCATTGTGTGTCATATGGATTAATTGTCTTCTTAACCAAGGAGTATGGTGACACTTATATGGCATACAGGTGGGATGTAGGAGTACATCATCACTGAACAGGTGACTCACCTACTGAGCATTCTACTGTCAAAAGCTGCTCGCGAAGTATATGGGCATGGGTCCCATAGATTTGAGATCACTATAGTGACTTACAAGCAACTCATTGTGGTTTGATGCCGAACTATTTGGATTTCTAATACAGTGACGGAAGGCTGCTGGATATAGTCAAGTACTTACGAAGTCTGTATATGGATCAAGATGGGATTGACCCCTCCAGATTATAGAAGCTGATATATCACTGTATTTTAATTTGATAAAATCTTGGCAAGGGTAATCTATGAGATAGATTTGAAAGATTGAAATACAATGTGGATGAAACACTCTGGATTGACAGTTAACCCTTGATCATTCTAGAGCATTCAAGATCAAAGGGTTGAATTATGCAGTAATCATATGCATAGATTTTTGAATATTTTTTTTGTGATTATTTGATCTATCTAGACATTGAGAACTATTGGTAGATAGTATCTTCGATTGATATAGAAAATGATTTCTCTACTACCGACTTAGTGTTCAAACCTATGAAGTCACGCACAAAAGTCAGACAATGTAGGAAAGTATTGGCCTATGTTTATATGTCTAGTGTGAAAGTACTTGACTTGATTAAACATATAGACTAACTTGATTGAGAATTAAATTATGGATCAAAAAGGATTGAAGAGTCGATTATGTCTAGCTAGCACTACACATGAGGTTCAGGTTCAATCCCGAGGATGAAAGTTTTTGATCTATGATCCAAAGAGTCTATGAGAGATTGGATTAAAGTGCCAATTAATTTTAGATTAGATCTAATTTAATTAAACTTAATTGGATTTAAAATTTTAAGTTAGACTTTATCTCAAGTCCTAAACAGTTTAGGATTGATAGTCTTTCGAAATTATTTCGAATCAGTTTCGAATTGGATTCGAATTGACCCAATTTTGGATGAGATCCTTAGAGCCCATTTTCATTGAAACTCTCTCACCTTCATGGTTGACTAGCACCTATTATGGTGCTGGTTGTGGGCTGTCTCACATGGGTGTGGGCGTGGGTGCAAAGTAGGTGCCATATAAGGCGCTAATCCTTTCTCACGTAGGAATCCTTCTTTAATAAGTTGTAGACTGATTCAAAGCTTGTTTGAATTAGGAGTCCCATTCTTATTGGATTATAACAATTATCTATAAATCGAGAGGGTTTCTACTTATAGATGCATAGCAATCAGATTGTGAAGAGTGAGAAAGAGAGAAAGAAAGAGAGAGGCATGAGAGAGCTAGTGGGCGTCCCTTCTTAGCATCCTCCTCCTTGCCGCCCCTTCTACTCCTTGCCGTGGCCTCCTCTTTGGGTATCCCCTTGCTGATGTGAGGCATCACACCTGGACATCTCTCTCCTCTCTTGGTGGTCTTATGAAGGTGCTTCAATCCGAAGCTTCATGCCATTTTTCTGCAGTGCTTGGAATGCGCATGAAGTAGAGGGCCTGCAGATCTGAGCCTATGCGAAGTTTTGAATCCAGATTCTGAAGATTTGATCTATATTCTACTATAATCCAGATAAAGATTTAATTTTTATTTAGTTAGATATATAAAAAATTTTTAGATGCAATCTTGATTATCCACTAGAAATAGACTTTCTTTCCCTTCATTGTCCACCCTAAGTGGATAGGCTCAGAGGTAACCACCTCCCCTAATTTCATAAGAGCGATTAAGGGCTAAAATATCTTGCCCACAATGGCATGTTTAATGGCCCTGCAATCTTAGGATTGCATAATTTCATAATTGTTCGACTAGCTGTTCAATGACATTCTATATAAATAACCAAAGCTCTGAGGACCAAGCAATCCCTCTCAGGGAACCCACTGTTGCTCCTTTGCTCTCTAATTTCTATCTTGAGCATCGGAGGATCCTCATTGAAATGAAAACCTCTGGCTCGAACTTATTTTGTAGGTCACTTCAGCATCCCTGTGCAAGGCTCGATCACTCGCCTTCCAACCTCCACAAGAACGAGCAGCAACATTTATTATTAATAAAATATAATTTTTATTTTCAATCATATTTTATGTGTCCATGATTTATGCTAGAGATTAACAAATAATTTTATATATTCTCAAGGTGTTAAAAATTTGAGACATATATTATTAGTTAATTTCTTAATACTTTCGATTAGAGGATCATCATGAAGGATAGTAATCGATCCAATTAGATCGGTGCATGGATCACCTCTCTTTCGGATAGCTGAGTCTCGAGTCTGCAGTGTGGGAACACTGAGATGAGAGTACAGATAGTTGTTAGAGAATAACTTACACTGAGCATGACCAACATGAGAAACTACTTAGATATCTACTCACTTGTCAGTGATCTCATCATAAAAATTCAGACTATTAGCAATGGCTAGTTACCGTTGCTTATAGTCCACTTGCCATCGCTAATAACCTCACCATCGCTAATTCCATCGTAACAGCCAATCTAAAAAATTTTGATCGCTAAATATTCTTATTAGTGATAAAAATCTTAACTGTCGATAATAAGGCTATCAGCTATGGCTTTAGCGATTGAAAAATTCTATCGTTAATTTTTTAAATTTTAAATTAAATTTTTAAAAAGTTTTTAAAAAATATTAACGATGGTATTTTCATGGCTAATGAAGTCGCTAATAATTATTTACGACCAGCAATACCATCACTAATATCATCCCTAATTTATTTTTAATTTTTAAATTAAATAATTTAAAAAAAAAATATTAGTGATGGTATTATCATCACTAATGCCATCGCCAATAAGTATTAGTGACGGTATATCCATCGCTACTATCATGGCTAATAATTAATTTTTTTTAAAAAAATAATAATAATATTTTTTAAAATTTATTTTAATTAATCATAAAAAATTATGGTTCCTAATACTTGTTATAATTAAAATCCAAAGATAATATGATAATCAAAAATTAAAAACTAATTATATTATATTAAAAATATAAATTATATAATTTTTTTATAAGTAATATCAAAAAAATATAATACATCATAAAATAAAAAAGATCTGATCCTCATCGTCATCCATCTTTTCCTCCTCTTGCTCCTCTCTAGAAATTGGTGGATGAGAGTCAGATGTCTCCACATCTTGTAATGAAAAAAATAAAATAATATTAGTAAATTTTGATATGGAGATATATTTTTTGATATACTCCTTCAATTTTTAAACAGTTTATTCCTACATATTTTATTCGATGATACAGAGCTGTAGACACCCCTGGTCCATTAATTAGATAGTTAGATTTAATTTTTAACTCCTAAATCCCATACCCAGACTCAAACCTAAATATATGAAGTTTTTAAATATGAATACTTAGAATAAGTAAAAGGATTTAGTAATATAATTATCTGATGTGATGGCTGGGAAGACGAGCTCAGTTGATCGCATAGCTACGGATCTCGAAGAAGCTCCACGACCATATTGTGGATGGCATTCAAGAGGCTCTAAGATCATTGGCTCAGAAGCCTCTGCACGACCTCCTCCATAGGTGCATTGCTCCAGGTTTGGAACATCGAGGCATGTGAGGATGCCGAAGGGTATCAAGCTAGTGGAGGGTCGAAGCTATGGCCGAATCTTATGATTCGGCTCCTACTCATCCCTCAATGGTGTTAAGCCATCCCTTAAGGTCAAGGAGGGTTGAGAAGATGGGTCATTATCGTACCTTTCAGTAACGTACATCACATAATGTATCTGCACAGTTCAGAAATTTATTAGTTCTAATATAAAAATCAGATCCTATAACAATTTAATTAGTAAATAAAGTTTGAAGTTCTTATCATGATTTATCACGACGTAGAATCTAAATAGTCACCAGTCCTCCTAGACTGGTGCGTGGCCAACCACTACTATAGCTGGTCTGGTAGACGATCCAACTACTATACCTATAATAAGTAAATAATAAAATTAATTTAATTAAAGTATGCATATAGGAGTTTTTATAGTTCTAGTGAAGAGTTTTGATATAGATTTCTTACCAATCTATCGGGCACAATATGTGTGCCAATCGAGCCATCTGTGTATCTGATCGGATCCTGCTGGATGGTTCGATTTTGTCAGACTTTCTACCACCTACTGAAGTACTCCTCGCTGCTCCACTAGTCACAGAGGACCTGTCATATATCCATTCGTATCCAGTGATTCATGAAGAACCTTCAATCTGATGGTGACTGGAAACTAGAGTACTAGATGGTAGACTGCCTGAGTGTTGGGTTCTGATCATGTAGTGAAAATCAAATTTTAAAATTTTTAAAATAAACATATCAATAGCTTTAACAATTAAAACTATTGAACCGAAATCCAAATCCTAGAACACCTTGTAGATGTCGAACAAAACAAAAATAAGCATACAAAGAGATAAAAGTTTATACTTTTTCTAATGGTACCATGGTGATCTTCATGAGACTCCAAAGTAGAAGCCCTCCAATGGTGATCCACACGGAAGTTGGCAAAGGTCCTTCCTAATCGGTGTACTGCCGCAGTCTTTTCTTCACAAGAACACTGTCGGCTTCAAACTCGAAGTATGATCACATCAAAATCTAGTCGTCTTTGATTTTTTCACTAAAATTACATCAAGAGGACACTCTTTAGAAGTCTCATAACTTAGAATTTGATTTTGAGCTTCACCATATGAAAAAACCAAATCCTAGGGCTAACTAGCAACACTTGCTAATTCTCTCACCACCCTTCTTACAAATTTTTCTTCTCAATTTTTTTTTTCTCAAAGTTTTTTTAGAATTTTTTTTTTCTCAAAGTTTTTTTAGAATTTTTTTTTCTCTTTTACATGCTAATTGACTCTGATTTTCATCCAAAATCCAGCCCTTAGTCCATATGTGACACCCCATATATATAGACTAAGAAGGGACGTGAGGAAGGACCAAAGGGTGCCAACTCTTGGCACTCTAAGTTCTCATGTAGAGAAATAAATCTTTGTGAATTATTTTGGTGCAGAAGAGCCTTCACACAAAAGGACTCTTCCTCTTCTGTGCCTCATAAATTTTTCATAATAAATTGGCATGTAATAATTAAGGTTCTGGATGAGAAATGAAGAGATAAGATAAGAGTCTTCTTTAAGAAAGACTCTTCATATCTCAATGCGAATTAAGAGGGGGCGGCATTAAATTTTTTGGTTTAAGATCTAATGGGCATAGAGGACTCCTTCCATACTTGAAATACTTCTAAGTTATATAAGAACCAAATTAAATTAGATCCAATCCCATTAGGTCAAAGATAACTGGTCTAGTTTAGCTCAAATGCTTTGAACTGAACCTATTTAGGAACTTGGATTAATACAATATGCTAGCATATCAAATTAACCCTTAAGATTTAAGTTTATCCAAGAAAAGGATAGTGGGAGGTCTGTTGAACTTGAGAAAGTTCAAAACCTACAATCCATTCAAGATTCACATGTTGATTCTCAACCAGATGTGCCCATTGTTGAGACAGCCACTATACACACCTCCTCTCTGAAGGTCAAGTAGAGTGCGTAGTGTACCACTTAGGTATAGATTTATCATTGAGAATAAAAATACATCCTATATCATTGAGAATGATAAACCTATGACCTATTTGAAAGCTGTCATGAGTAGTGACTCTGACAAGTGACGAAATGCCATGAAATCCGAAATGGACTCCATATATGCCAACCAAGTATGGACTTTGGTTGATGCGCCTGAGGGTGTGATCCCAATAGGCTATAAATAGATCTTCAAAAAGAAAAGATTGGAGCAGATGGCCAGGTAGAGATCTATAAGGTCAAGCTTGTGGCAAAAAATTTCAGGCAAAAATAAGGCACTGATTATGAAGAAACCTTTTCACTGATAGCCATGTTGGAAAATGTGTCCCAAAAATCAATCATCAGCCTGTTGAATGGTTGAGCAATCTTGTATGGTAATTGATTTGTTAATAAATAAAATATATTTGGCATTTTCATCATAAGCATTCATCTTCTAATGAACTCCGTTATTATGATGAAGTCCTTAGGACTATTTAGATTCGATAAAGAGAGGATTTATCGATTAGTCCTTAAAACTGTTCACGATCAAATGATAGGCTGTTAATAAGAACGATAGTTTCTATCGAGCATAGGTCACTGTAGGCCATATGGGTTGGTTGTCCTCTTAACCAAGGAGTGTGAAGATACTGGTGTGGCATACAGGTGAGATGTAAGGGTATATCGTCATTGAATGTGATCAATTACAGAGCATTCTGCTGTCGAGAATGTCTCTGATGGGATATAGGTATAAGTATCCCTTAGACCTGAGATCACCTCAGTGACTTACAAGCAACTCACTGTGCTTTGATACTGGACTAACTGAATTTCTAATTCAGTGACGAAAGGCTTCTGGGCATAGTTAAGTACTTGCAAAGTCAGAGTGTGATCGAGATGGGATTGATCACTCCAAGAGTTGGAGAAGAATGAGTCACTGTATTTTAATTTAGCAAAATCTTGGCCAGGATAATCCATTAGATGGATTTGATATTTTGAAATACAATGTGGACAACCTGATCAGAGTTGACAGTTAAACTCTGAGGTGTCCTATGATCATTTTGGTCAAAGGGATGAATTATATGGAAACTATATTCGCATGGGTTCTAAGGATGTTGTTCTACACATTCGACCTATCCGATCGTCGGGTACCATTGCTAGATGATCACTTCGATTGGTACAAAAATTTATTCCTATACTACTGACTTAGGTTTGAACCTATGACGTCACACACATTAGAGTTCATGATCCGATCGGATGGTTGATCAATGATTAAGAATCATTCTAGGGTTAAATGATCAATACGATTGACATTTAACCTAGTGCAAGTGTTGCAGGAGGATCGATTAGCAATTGGATTGTTAATTGACTTAATTTGATTAAGCCAATAGACTGAGATTATATCTAATTGAAAATAATTTAATTAGATTTAGTTTGGACTTGATTGGATCAAGTCCAATTGGTTTATTGGATAAGCCAAGTGCAAGGAAAAAACTAGTCCTAGTTCAATTAGGACTTGGGTCAACCTAATTTCTAATTTGATTAAAAAATTAAATCTAATTTAAATCTAATTTAATCTAATTAAATTAGATTCTTAATTGGGTTATGACTTATTTTAATTGGGTTGATCTAATTTTGATTTGATTTGGTTTGAGAAACCAAATTAAAACAAGTCATAAGATAGAATCCTAGTAAGACTAGGATTCCACCTTGCGCCACATAAGGGCCCCTCCATGCCCTCTCTCTTATTCCATGCCAATCCCTTCTTATTTTGTGAGACAAAAGCCCTCTCCTAGGTCTTTTTCACATCCAAAAGGTTTTTTCTCTTCTTTCATACATGGAAAGTGGTTGTGGATCAAATCAAAGTAGGAATAAGTTTGGATTTCAAATTCTATGAGATAGAGTTTTAGAAATCCAAAATCCTTTCCTTTTTGCACCGAATTTACTCAGATATTTTTTGATATTTTTGTGACTTTTAGGGCACACATTGTGCACTCTTTTCTGGTGGTCCATGTATAAAAATAAGGAGGAGGCACCCAAGAGTTGGGCACCCCTTATCTTGCCATGTTTGGATAAGCCTTGACTAGGTATTTGACCTAGACAAGGACTCTATCATATCTCTCTCTATAAAATGAGTTTTTTTATGAAAGTTTTATATATTATATAGATTTGAGAGTCCTTTGGGGCATCCAAAAATTAGAGAGAAAGACCTTTGGGTCATGGAGATATAATAGACACAAGACAGGGTGTCTAGGAGAGAGTAAAGAGAAGAAGAGGGTCTTCTTCTAGGGTTGTTAGTTTCATCTCTTTCCTTCCTCCATCCTAAGTTTTCTGAGAGTGTCTCAGATCTAAAACTCCTCTTCATACTTCTCATCTTTGGAAGAGCCCAAATCAAGAAGAAGGGGGCACCTAATCAACCATCGAAGAAGGATCAACGCAGTACTAGCATACTGTGCTGATTTCTTGAAGCAAGACTTCTGGTCGAGATTCGTGGGCTCGTGTAGATGACTCCTAGAGATCGGATGTGTGTGCAGTTTGCAACATCATCCTCAAGCCTAGATCAGCAAGGTTAGAATGTCTAACTTGCAGGGTAATAGATCTGATCTATTGTTTAATACATACATTAGATGTAGTATAGAAACATGTTAATATGATCAACATGTAGTTCATGCTCTATATATTTTAATTTTTGATTTAATATTATGTAATAATTATATAATAGGATCTTAGATCTATAGATTCTCTAGTTTTAGAAAATAAATTTTTATTTATTTTAGTCTTCTGCTGCCTGATCTTGAAAAAGTTTCAAGATCTAACCCTAAAATCCTAGATCTGGTTCCTACAATTGGTATCAGAGATAGGTTGTTTATTACATGATTATTTATACATACTTAGATTATCTCTTAGATTAGATCTAATTTATAATCTGATTATTAAATCTGAAATTAAAATTTTAGATCAATCACGAACTGCAAGATTGTCCTGCTGTAAGGTTTATCCCTTACAGTGTAAAGGTTGTCCTAGTTCATATAGATCTATCTTTAATCATAAATTTGTTAGATATGATTTAGATCAAATTTATAATTTATTAGATTTAAAAGATATTTAAATCTAAAATAAAATCTTTTTGTTAATAATTTTTGTGTAAAAAAATTATTTAAAGTTGAAATTATTTCAATTACATGAACCTATTTAGATTAGATCTAAAGTAGTTTCATGTTTATTTCATTTGCATCTTGATTATGAATCAAACATGCAATATGATTGGTAGAACCATATTATAAAATTATTTTACAAATATAAAAATTATTTTCGAAAAGTCGAACCTAACTCTCAGCCCAAAACTTAATTAAGAATTAAGAAGTTGTTTGATTAGGTTCTAGGATTGTGAATTGAAGAATCTAAGACACAAACCATAACACATTGGGTTAATGCGTTAGTGGGAATTAGGTCCATTAATTGGGTTAGACCTATGGTTAGATTAAAGATGGACTTAATTAGAGAATTGACTAAATCTAATCAATTGTTGTCTTAGATTAGGTCAAAGATTTTTATAGATCAATTACAATAGTTGTAGTTGGTCAAGTTCATATCTTTAATGAGAATCAAATGGACTTGATTCTTGACTAAGCGGTCTAGCACGAACTGTTACGATACTATAAATATGATATGATCATTATTTATGTTTTAATATGATACTAATATGATGAGATCATATTCATTATTTCATGATTAAATCATGATGTATATAATTTTGGAATGTTGCTCTGTAATATTGAATTGTGTTCACTATGATGCTATATGATGAGATCATATTCATTATTTCATAATTAAAATATGATGTATATAATTACGGAATGTTGCTTTGTCATATTGAATTGTGTTCACTATGATGCTAATTTCTTTTATTCATATACTTATTATGATATAGAAATTAAATATGCATTGAGACCTGAAAAACCCTCTGTAAAATGATATTAAGTTGTAGTGTAATTAACCAATAGCAGAACCAGTCGATGATGTCTAATTGATCAATCGGTGTCTAGGAATGTGGTTCATGATTGGTAAAGAGAATGTGGTTTCTAATTGGTTCCGTTGTCTGACCTGGCCAAAATTTATTGGTGTCTAAGGAAAGCAACGGGGGGACCCCCACCTCTCTTCCACTTACCTGGCTGATTAGATTAATTTAATTCTTGACTGGGATGCTCGGTGTTATATTCACTATATTATGGCCTTCCTTCATGCTAGGACATTACTATGTCACGAACCATATTAGGTTTGTTGTGTAACCACAAGACCCATTATGGAAACTGACATAATATTGTTCTGGCGCATCAAGATGCTTACAGCAATTTTTGAGTATAATGCTTTGTTGTGTAACCACAAAAATATTTATATTCTATTTTGACTGTATTAAAATGAAGGGTCCTACTTAACTAAAATATTATGGTCTGTTGTGTAAACACAAGGCTATTAATATTTTAGAGGTCAGGATTTTTATTGAGAATTGCATGAGACGCAATTGGAAAGAGTTTCCTACCTTTAAACTTATAAAAAGTTTGTTGTGCAACCACAAGATCTTTTATAAGGAATTAGGGTCTCAATCCCACTAAGAAAATCAATCAGGGTTTTCTAAAACATCATACTAGAGGGTTATGATGTCTGATAAAAATAGTTGGAGACACAATAAAATTAAAGTCCTAATTTAATTGTGTATGTCATCTTGAGTTGTTCGCTTATGTAATGTTCTTTATTATGTAGATTAATGGCTTCTTCACTTTCACTTTGCTCCATTTTGGATACAAATAAATTGACTGGTACCAACTATGTGGACTGGTTGAGAAATCTTAAAATAGTACTTAATCAAGAGAAGCTTTCTCACATTCTTGATACCCCTGACATTGAGCCAGTTGGGGAGGATGCCACAGAGAAAGAAAAAACCACATATAGGATGTGGCAAAATGATTCTTTAACTGTCAAGTGTATCATACTTGCCTCTATGACAAATGAGTTACAGAGGCAGCATGATAGCATGGACACTCATTCCATATTGCTCAATTTAAAAGAGCTTTATAGAGAACAGAGTAGGATTGCAAGATATGAGATATCTAAGCAGTTATTCCATGCCAGAATGACAGAGGGGTCATCCGTACAAAACCATGTTTTGATGGTTATTGACCTGATCACTCAATTAGGTCAATTAGGTTTTGTTATGGATGGGGAGTTGAGTAAGGATCTAATCCTGCAATCACTTCCAGATTTATTTTCTCAGTTTGTCGTGAACTATCACATGAACAAACTGAATTCTTCCTTGCCTGAGCTATTAAATATGCTCAAAACAGCAGAGAGCCATATCAAGAAGGATAAGGCTCCTCTTCTTCTTGTGGATGGGATCTCCAAGAAGAAGGCAGGCAAAAAGGGTTCTAAAAGGAGGCTGAACCCTAAAGGTGGTATAAATAAGAGAAAGAATGGAAAGAAGACCTTCGGACAGTCGACCTGCTTCCACTGCGGCAAGGCAAGTCATTGGAAAAGGAATTGCAAGGCTTATCTTGCAACAGTGAAGACTGGTGCAAATAATGCACCAAAAGGTATGTATGAGATACATACAATATTATCATTGAATTCTTCCATTTCAAACTCATGGGTATTAGATATTGCCTGTGGTTTTCATATATGCAAATCATTGCAGGGGTTGCAGAAAATTAGAAGTTTGAGGAAGGGAGACTTCGAGCTCTATGGTGCTGGAGGAGATTCTATCCAAGCAGAAGCTATAGAGACATATATCTTGAAGTTTCCTTCTGGGAAGATCTTAGAGCTAACAAATTATTATTACATGCCTAAGATCATTAGAAATATTATATCTGTACCCTTATTGATAAAACAAGGATATCAAATATCTGTAACGAGCAATGGTTGCTCGATTAATTTTTCTAATGAAATAATTTGTCATGGCATTTTTGACAATGGTTTGTTGACTCTATGCTTGAATGATAATATTTTTCATGTTGATGAAAATAGTAAACGTAAGAGAGATAATGTAAATAATACCTTACTTTGGCATTGTCGACTTGGTCATATTAGTGAGACTAGGATTAACAAGTTGTACAAAGAAAAGTTCTTTGATTCTTATGATTGTGAATCATTAGGAACTTGTGAATCATGTCTCATGAGTAAAATGACCAAGACTTCATTTAGTGGACATGGAGATAGGACAAACGAGTTGTTAGGACTTGTACATACAGATGTATGTGGCTCTATGACAACTCATGCCAGAGGTGGATACTCATATTTTATTATATTTACAGATGATTTATCTAGGTTTGGATATATGTATCTTTTGAAACATAAATCCGAAGCCTTTGATAAATTCAAAGTGTATCAAAGCATGGTCGAAAAATAAACTGAAAAAAGTATAAAAATTCTTCGATCTAATCAAGGAGGAGAATACTTGTCCAATAAATTTTTAGACCATCTTAAAGCAAAGAGAATTATCTCTGAGTGGACACCTCCTTATACGCCACAATTAAATGGTGTAGCCGAAAGGAAGAACCGTACCTTATTAGATATGGTACGATCCATGATGTGCTTCACTGAATTGTCTACTTCCTTCTGGGGTTATGCTTTAGAGACCACAATAATTATCTTGAATAGAGTACCTTCTAAATCTGTATCTAGCACTCCATATGAAATATAGAGAGGTAAGAAGCCCAATCTTAAATATTTTAAGATATGGGGATGTTTAGCATATGTCAAAAGAAATTTTGGACATAAACTAGATACTAGAGCAGCTAAATATTTGTTTGTAGGATATCCTAAGGATAGTATAGGATATCTATTCTACCACCCTACTGAACAAAAGGTATTTGTAAGTTGGCATGCCACTTTCATGGAGAAAGAATTTATCCTAGAAAGAGGCAGTGGGAGAAATATTGAAATTAATGAAGTTCAACAAAAACAAATAGACATTTCTCAACCAAATATTCACATAAATAAAGAAGAACTAGAACACATAACTCCTATCCGTAGGTCAGAGAGGGTACGACATGTACCTATAAGGTATGGGTTCATTATTGAGAATAATGAAGCCCAAGTCATTGAGAATGACGAATCTTTGACCTATACAGAAGCTGTCATGAGTAAGGACTCAGACAGATGGTAGGATGCCATGAAATTCGAGATGGACTCCATGTACACCAACAAAGTATGGACTTTGGTTGATGCACCAGAAGGGGTAAACCCTATTGGGTGCAAATGGGTCTATAAGAAAAAGATTGGAGCAGATGGTCAAAATAGAAACCTATAAAGCTAGATTGGTAGCTAAAGGTTTCAGGCAAAAACAGGGTATTGATTATGATGAAACTTTTTCACCTATTGCCATGCTCAAATCTATTCGGATAATGCTTGCAATAGCAGCATACTATGATTATGAAATATGACAAATGGATGTGAAGACCGCCTTCTTAAATGGGTTTCTAGAAGAGGAGGTCTACATGTCACAGCCAGAGGGTTTTGTCTCAAATGACAGACCAAATCTAGTATGCAGGCTTAAGAAGTCTATTTTTGGATTAAAGCAAGCCTCAAGGAGTTGGAACATCCGCTTTGATGTAACAATCAAAGAATTTGGCTTCATCAAAAATGTGGATGAACCTTGTGTGTATAGGAAGACTAGTAGGAGTGCCCTAGTTTTCTTGGTTCTATATGTAGATGACATACTCCTTATTGGGAATGATATCCCAATGTTACAAACAGTCAAATTATGGCTATCAAATAAGTTTTTCATGAAAGACTTGGGGGAAGCATCCTATATACTTGGTATAAAGATCTATAGAGATAGATCTAAAAGGATGCTAGGCTTATCTCAGTCTAGGTACATTGACTTAATACTGAAAAGATTCAGTATGAATGAAAGTAAAAGAGGTTATTTACCCATGAGTCAAGGCATACGTCTCTCTAAGAAGATGTCTCCTAAGACAACTAAAGAGAGAAATAGAATGAGTTCTATTCCTTATGCTTCGACTGTAGGATCAATATTGTATGCTATGTTATGTACCAGGCCTGATGTAGCTTATGCCTTAGGCATAGCCAGTAGATTACAGGCTGATCCAGGAGAGGATCATTGGAAGGCTGTGAAAAATATTCTAAAGTACTTAAGAAGGACTAAGGATATTTTTCTCATATATGGTGGATTTGATCTTAAACTAGAAGGATACTCTGATTCTAGTTTTCAATCAGACCCAGATGATAGCAAATTCATTTCAGGGTACGTCTTTACTTTGAATGGTGGAGTAGTGAGTTGGAAGAGTTCTAAACAGCAAACAGTAGCTGACTCAACCACAGAGGCAGAATACATAGCTGCAAGTGAAGCTGCCAAGGAAGCTGTCTGGATGAAGAAGTTCATCACTGAATTGGGCATTGTTCCTGAGATTGAGAACCCAGTACCACTTTATTGTGATAATACTGGAGCAGTTGCTCAAGCAAAGAAACTCAGGTCTCACCATAAATCCAAACACATTTTGAGATGCTTCCATCTCGTTCGTGAAATAATTGAAAGACAAGATGTTATTATTGAACGAGTAGACACAAAGAACAACATTGTGGATCCATTCACTAAAGCTTTACCACAGCAGCAATTCGATCGCCATCTCGATTGTATGGGGTTGAAATATAAGGGAGATTGGCTTTAGTGCAAGTGGGAGATTGAAAGGAATATGCCCTATAAGCCAATCAAAATGTATAAATAGATGGATATTTTTTGTCTCCCGACAACTCATGTACTGATGTTTTAAATAAATAAAGGTATTTAGTTCATCATATGCTGCATCTTATTTTGATGAACCCCATAAATTAGGGCTATGATTTTAGGGTTATGATGCGATCATACCAAGTGAGACCTAAAACCTTAAAACTCTAATTTTAAATATTCCTAGTCGATGGAACATTGAGTAGGGGATCAATGTTTTCGGTAAGACTGGTACATCCTGTGTATGCTCTGCAGGGAGGGTAATTGATCTCACAATTACTTGTGTATGACACTAATATAAGGATGTAAGTGTTCATTAGAGAATGAATTCACTGAATTGATCCAATTAAAGAATATCTGATGGAGTCTTATCTACATGTCAACAGATTTTTTCTTATAGTGGGAATTGTGCAGTAAATCTTTTGACCTGAGACTGCGATAGAACCTTATAAGCATGAATCCATATTTTGGATCATACTCATTTATGATTTAATCATGTACGGGATGTTCTGGATATGATGGATTGCTTATGAAGGTTGTGAGTAGGTCAATATGGAAATGATCGCTCCTAGTAAGAGGAGATCGCATCCTATCTGCTTCAATCAAATAATGATTCAGGAAGACTTTGATCAAAGCATTACGAAAAAATTAGAAATGGTTTCTAATATTTCATAAATTGAATCATTATCAAGAGAAATGTGAATATAAAAAATTGGGTTTGATATTTTTCCATACCCAAACTTATATTCGGGATGCAGGATGATCGTAAGATCAAGATGCACAGTAATTTTCCACTAAAGGGTATTTTTGGTATTTCTATCAAAATTTTATATCTTCCAAGTAGACATGATACTTTGCTAGACGTCAATCATGTCTTATGAGTTTGATCAAATTAACGAGTTTAATTTGATCATTAATTAAAAGCTGTTCTAATTGATCAAAACGGTTCAGCTTGATTTGACCTAAATCGGCTGGGTTGTGTTCTAACCAAATTAGACTAAATTGCATCTAGACTCACTGCTGGCTAGATGTGGAACCCAATGGGTCACACACAAAGGGAATTGATCATGGGTTTAATTTGATTAAACCATATTTGCAAGTTGAACATGCTAGCACATGTTGCAAACCCTAGCATTTTGATTCAAATCAAATTCGAATCACGTTCTGATTTGGGCTAATTTAGAACCAATTTGAGCCAAATTGGATTTGGTCTTGAAGTGGGTTCGAAGTGTTTTAATTGGGCTTGCTGTTGGATGCCAAAAACCAGGGAACCACATGCCTAAGAGTCTCTCTCTTGGCATGTGGATTTGAATCCATGCGCATGAACCACATGGCGCATGGATGGAGTTGGCGCAACCTTTAGATAAGGCCTTTCCTATTTTTTCTCCATGACTTTTATTCTATGAATGATTTTCAGATGACTTAGGAGGCACCTAAGAGTCTTTCTGAGTATTAAACTCTTCATAGAAAAATTAGGAGAAGTGGTAAGAATTTAAATCCATGCGCATGTGTCACATGGTGCATGGATGAGAGATGACGCCCCTTAACTTGGTCTATCCTATTTTTCTCCGTAACTTTTATCTACGAATGTATTTTAGATGTCTTAGGAGGTGCCTAAGAGTCCTTCTGAGTATTAAACTCATCGTAGAAGAATTAAGAGAAGGGATAAGGATTAAATCCATGCGCCACCTCTTGGAAGCGCCCCTTTGAATTTCAAATGGGGAGATAAGTTTTAACTTATCCACGCCCCTTAATCTCTTGCGCCATTCTTCAAGTTGGTGCCCTTTATCTTGGCCATTGGATGGGCTTCCTTCCAGATACAAAGGCATGGGTTGATGGCGCCAATAAGAGAAGCTTTGTGACTTCTTATCTGAACACCGTAAGTTAAGATCGAAGAGTCTTTCTGAAATAAGGCATCTCTTCAACCCAACTTTGATGTACACATGGCATTTCGTAATTTATGGGGCATGAGAAATAGACAAGAGGTGTGAGATAAATTATCAGTGGGTGTGAGATGTTTTGGATTGCATCTTTACGTGCAATATAAATAGGGGTGCACGTCGAGGAGTCTGAGGATTGAAAAATCTTCTTTCTTTCTTACAAGAGGCTCTGCTTGTCCAATTTTCTTTATTCTTTCTCTCTAGCCTAGATAAGGTTCTGATAAAGGATAAGAAATCTTCTAAAAGGCTTAGAAAATTGGAATAAAAATGAGGAGACAAGGAGCAAGAAAGGAAGGCAAGAAAAGGTCCAACAGTGCGACAGCAAAGCCAAGAAAGGAGGTTCTGCCCAAATTGCATTTAAATTCTGATAAATTATAATTTAATTGTAGTGTATTTTTAATAAGTGCTAGAGGGTTGGTCGAGTCCCCGTGTGGATCAATGTTGGAGGGTGAACACATGGGCACCTGGTGGAAACCCAGACAGATTGCTGCCGGCAACTAAGCACAAATCAGGGTTTAGCGAAAAGAGGTATGTTTCTATATATTTTATTTGATATTAATGCATATTATATGGTTTAATTTCTGATAAGATGATCTTGGAGTTATGTTTTATTTTATGATTTCATAATAATTGCTTTGAAATCCGTGCTTCTGCCATTGTATTAAAACCTTTCAGTGGTATCAGAGCCACCTTGTTAGAATTAAATCATATGATGATATGTTAATGATTTAAAGGCAATATTATAAATATGATATGATCATTATTTTTGTTTTAATATGATACTAATATGATGAGATCATATTCATTATTTCATAATTAAATCATGATGTATATAATTTTGGAATGTTGCTCTATAATATTGAATTGTGTTCACTATGATGCTATATGATGAGATCATATTCATTATTTTATAATTAAAATATGATGTATATAATTATGGAATGTTGCTTTATCATATTGAATTG